>NC_092757.1:93178993-93469705 GCF_047496795.1 Chiloscyllium punctatum | reverse complement strand
CATGCTGGCTATTTGTGGGATCTTGCTGTGTGCAAATTAGCAGCTTCATTTCCTGCATTACAACAGTGGCTACCTGCAAAATCACTTCATTAGGAGCAAAGCATCATAGAAGATGCTGAGGTAAAAGAAGGTGCTATAGAAATGTAAGTCCCTCTGTCCTAGTACAGGACATAAAAACCCGAGAGTGTCAAAGGTTTACAGGTTACACAGCTCATTGTTTCATTTGAACAGAGAGAGAGAGGACAAGAAAAGCTTTAACAACGGGAGCCAGGGTGGAGGTGAAGGTAGAATCCCTTTCAGAAGACAAGTCTTTCTGTGTTTATTCCAGGAATGAAGCCAAATTCTTGCAGGAAAACATGGGAATTGGATTCAAGTCTTAAAGAGATTTGGGATTTCTACAAAGTTGAAGCGTATTAAGGCTGGAAGCCTGGCTTGTTTACATGAACTTTCAGCAGTTTGAATGATGATTAAACAGAACAGTTTGTAGCAGTCAGATTGAATTAGAGAAGGTTGTGAATACTTGGGTAAGACAAACCCAACAGTCTCACACATGACTGATTGAGCAATAGTTCAGCATATCAACTGCAGCACTGGATCCAGTTACACTGGAACATATATCATATTCAAACACTCTGTTCCAAAACAATTGGCAAAGAACTAGCTAGTCCTTATAAACAACAAGAACTGCTAGTTGCTATAAGATACACAGGAGCTGTATAATTACAACATGGCTGTTATTCACTGTAGTCTATATTAAAGCATCCTTCCCCTTAGTATAATTATTCTTACTCTTAATAATACAAACCGCATAGAGACTGTAACTTTATCTAATATTAATAGAGAATACCATTCCCTGCAACATACACAAGATTGTAATGAATGGTGTATAATTTATGTATATCAACAGTACTTGCTGAATTTGGATTCCAAAATAGGGGCAAATGGGTGTCAATTACTTCTGTAAAAGGTCTTTTTAATAAAACAAGGTTAGATATTCCTTCTGGAACAGTGACTGAATCCAGAATCTTATCAGAAGGTAGGTGTCCACCCTGTGATGTTAATGGGAAGATGTTTATACTCTTGGTTTGCAACAGGTAGAGTACACACAGGCCATTAACTATGTTTTCTTGTTCAGAAGAAGCTAAGATAGAGCAATGTTTAATTCACTTCCGAAGACACGAATATTGAGTTTAGCAGCAAGTTTAATTTTTCTCTGAGAAGGAACTTAGGGCAGTTCAGGGACTAGTTACTTCAGCAAAAAGAGTTAGTTTTTGAAACTTCCCCCAAAACCAGAAGAGTTTGTTTAGAAATTTGCCGCATCTTGGAGTATGAAAAGTTTGGATTCTCTGATTTGAGAAAAGTTCATGTTGACAGATTTGGAAAGGATTCATTGAATTGTCTCTGCAGTTCACAGCAAAGAAACCTAAACGAGTCATTATGTCGAAATTTAAGAGGCGAGATAGAGGTGTAATTTCTCTAGGGTTGAATGTTTGAAATGGATGGTGTCGGGAAACAGATTGAAACTTTGTTCTACTGTGTGTTTTAAGATCAATGTAACTGTTCTATATTGAGGTAGCTCGGTTCTTTCTACCTTTGTTTTGTGTAGTAAACCTGTCATTAAAGAAAATCCGTAACCTTGTCTGAATATGTTTCAGTGCTTAACCATCAGGTACACTCACTAACAAAACACAGAAACAGATGATGTATCAAAGCAGGTTTAATTCTGTGATCTGACTAATCTAGTACAGTATTACCATCCGCTGGGATCAGAACAATTGCTGTTGTCCATAATATACAAATATTATAAATATACAAATAATATATAATATTCCCAGTGATATATGCACAGAGGCAATCACTCTCTACAACATATAAAGGGCAAAAGTTTGCATAAGATAAACAGGGGTAATTATTATTGATATTATGATATGATGCACAGTCACTGTTTTTCTCTGTTATACACACAGGGACAGTAACTCTGTAATATAAATCTGTTATTCTCTATAATACACACCGGGGATGCTAGTCTCTACAATATGCATTGTGCGTATTATACCATATGATATATAAATAGGGACTGCCATTTCCTGTGGTGACCCAGAGGCTGCTACTGCCTGCAAAATAGTCAGGCACTAGTTTTCTCTATAATATAGGAACTGCTATTCTCTGAATTATATACAGAGACTGCTATTCTGTACATGAAACAGAATGCCTGCTAATCTCTATAATATAGATAAAGATTATTATTCTCTGCAGTATAGACTGCTATTTTATATAGTATACACAGAGATTGCTGCTCTCTATAATATACACAGGACTGCTACTGTCTATAATATACACATGGACAGCTACTGTCTATAATATACACAGGGATTGTTACTGTCTATAATATACACAGGGACTGCTGCTGTCTGTAATATACCCAGGGATTGCTACTGTGTATAATATACACAGAGATTGTTACTATCTATAATATACACGGGGACTGCTACTGTGTATACTATACACAGGGATTGTTACTATCTATAATATACACAGGGACTGCTGCTCTCAGTAATATACACAGGGGCTGCTGCTCTCAAGAATATACACAGGGACTGCTACTGTCTATAATATACACAGGGGCTGCTACTGTGTATAATATACACAGAGATTGTTACTATCTATAATATACACGGGGACTGCTACTGTGTATACTATACACAGGGATTGTTACTGTCTATAATATACACAGGGACTGCTGCTCTCAGTAATATACACAGGGGCTGCTGCTCTCAAGAATATACACAGGGACTGCTACTGTCTATAATATACACAGGGGCTGCTACTCTCCATAATATACAAAGGGACTGCTACTGTCTATAATATACACAGGGGCTGCTACTCTCCATAATATACAAAGGGACTGCTACTGTCTATAATATACACAGGGGCTGCTACTGTCTATAATATACACAGGGACTGCTACTCTCCATAATATACACAGGGACTGCTGTTCTCTATAATATACACAGGGACTGCTGCTTCTTATAATACACACAGGGATTGCTGCTGTCTGTAATATACACAGGGACTGCTGCTCTCTATAATATACACAGGGATTGCTGCTGTCTATAACATACACAGGGATTGTTACTATCTATAATATACACAGGGATTGCTGCTGTGTATAATATACACAGGGATTGTTACTGTCAATAATATACACAGGGATTGTTACTATCTATAATATACACAGGGGCGGCTGTTCTCTATAATATACACAGGGACTGCTGCTCTCTACATTATCCACAGGGACTGCTACTGTCGATAATATACACAGGGATTGTTACTGTCAATAATATACACAGGGATTGTTACTATCTATAATATACACAGGAACAGTTACTCTCTATAATATACACAGGGACTGCTGCTCTCAACAATATACTCAGGGACTGCTGCTGTCTATAATATACACAGGGATTGTTGCTGTCTATAATATACACAGGGATTGTTACTGTCTATAATATACACAGGGACTGCTGCTGTCTATAATATGCACCGGGATTGTTACTATCTATAATATACACAGGGACTGCTGCTCTCTATAATATACACAGGGATTGTTACTATCTATAATATACACAGGGACTGCTGCTCTCTATAATATACACAGGGACTGCTACTGTCTGTAATATACACAGGGGCTGCTGCTCTCAACAATATACTCAGGGACTGCTGCTGTCTATAATATACAGAGGGATTGTTGCTGTCTATAATATGCACAGGGACTGCTGTTCTCTATAATATAGACAGGGGCTGCTGCTGTCTATAATATACAGAGGGATTGTTGCTGTCTATAATATACACAGGGACTGCTGCTGTGTATAATATACACAGGGACTGCTGTTCTCTATAATATACACAGGGACTGCTGTTCTCTATAATATACACAGGGACTGCTACTGTCCACAATAGACACAGGAACAGTTACTCTCTATAATATAAACAGGGACTGCTGCTGTCTGTAATATACAGAGGGATTGTTGCTGTCTGTAATATACACAGGGGCTGCTGCTCTCAACAATATACTCAGGGACTGCTGCTGTCTATAATATACAGAGGGATTGTTGCTGTCTATAATATGCACAGGGACTGCTACTGTCTGTAATATACATAGGGACTGCTACTGTCTGTAATATACACAGGGACTGCTGCTGTCTGTAATAAACACAGGGACTGCTACTGTCTGTAATATACACAGGGACTGCTGTTGTCTGTAATATATACTGGGACTGCTGTTGTCTGTAATATACACAAGGATTGCTGTTCTCTATACTATACACAGGGATTGTTACTGTCTATAATATACACAGGGATTGTTACTGTCTATAATCTACACAGGGACTGCTGCTGTCTGTAATATACCCAGGGATTGCTGCTGTCTATAATATACACAGGGATTGCTGCTGTCTATAATATATACAGAGATTGTTACTATCTATAATATACACGGGGACTGCTACTGTGTATACTATACACAGGGATTGTTACTATCTATAATATACACAGGGACTGCTGCTCTCAGTAATATACACAGGGGCTGCTGCTCTCTAGAATATACACAGGGACTGCTACTCTCCATAATATACACAGGGACTGCTGCTTCTTATTCTACACACAGGGATTGCTGCTGTCTGTAATATACACAGGGATTGTTACTATCTATAATATACACAGGGATTGCTGCTGTCTATAATATACACAGGGATTGCTGCTGTCTATAATATACACAGGGATTGTTACTATCTATAATATACACAGTGATTGTTACTATCTATAATATACACAGGGGCGGCTGTTCTCTATAACATACACGGTGACTGCTGCTCACTACATTATCCACAGGGACTGCTACTGTCGATAATATACATAGGGATTGTTACTGTCGATAATATACACATGGATTGTTACTATCTGTAATATACACAGGAACAGTTACTCTCTATAATATACACAGGGACTGCTGCTCTCAACAATATACTCAGGGACTGCTGCTGTCTATAATATACAGAGGGATTGTTGCTGTCTATAATATGCAAAGGGGCTGCTGTTCTCTATAATATACACAGGGACTGCTGTTCTCTATAATATACACAGGGACTGCTGCTCTCGATAATATACACAGGGACTGCTACTGTCTGTAATATACACAGGGGCTGCTGCTCTCAACAATATACTCAGGGACTGCTGCTGTCTATAATATACACAGGGACTGCTACTGTCCACAATAGACACAGGAACAGTTACTCTCTATAATATACACAGGGACTGCTGCTGTCTGTAATATACAGAGGGATTGTTGCTGTCTATAATATACAGAGGGATTGTTGCTGTCTATAATATACACAGGGACTGCTGTTCTCTATAATATACACAGGGACTGCTGCGCTCTATAATATACACAGGGACTGCTACTGTCTGTAATATACACAGGGGCTGCTGCTCTCAACAATATACTCAGGGACTGCTGCTGTCTATAATATACACAGGGACTGCTACTGTCCACAATAGACACAGGAACAGTTACTCTCTATAATATACACAGGGGCTGCTGCTCTCAACAATATACTCAGGGACTGCTGCTGTCTATAATATACAGAGGGATTGTTACTGTCTATAATATACACAGGGACTGCTGCTGTCTGTAATATACACAGGGACTGCTGCTCTCTATAATATACACAGGGACTGCTACTGTCTGTAATATACACAGGGGCTGCTGCTCTCAACAATATACTCAGGGACTGCTGCTGTCTATAATATACAGAGGGATTGTTGCTGTCTATAATATGCACAGGGACTGCTGCTCTCGATAATATACACAGGGACTGCTACTGTCTATAATATACACAGGGACTGCTGCTGTCTGTAATAAACACAGGGACTGCTACTGTCTGTAATATACACAGGGGCTGCTGCTCTCAACAATATACTCAGGGACTGCTGCTGTCTATAATATACAGAGGGATTGTTGCTGTCTATAATATGCACAGGGACTGCTGCTCTCTATAATATACACAGGGACTGCTGCTCTCGATAATATACACAGGGACTGCTACTGTCTGTAATATACACAGGGGCTGCTGCTCTCAACAATATACTCAGGGACTGCTGCTGTCTATAATATACAGAGGGATTGTTGCTGTCTATAATATGCACATGGACTGCTGCTCTCGATAATATACACAGGGACTGCTACTGTCTATAATATACACAGGGACTGCTGCTGTCTGTAATATACCCAGGGATTGCTGCTGTCTATAATATACACAGGGACTGCTACTGTGTATAATATACACCGAGATTGTTACTATCTATAATATACACGGGGACTGCTACTGTGTATACTATACACAGGGATTGTTACTATCTATAATATACACAGGGACTGCTGCTCTCAGTAATATACACAGGGGCTGCTGCTCTCAAGAATATACACAGGGACTGCTACTGTCTATAATATACACAGGGACTGCTGTTCTCTATAATATACACAGGGACTGCTACTGTCCCCAATAGACACAGGAACAGTTACTCTCAATAATATACACAGGGACAGCTGCTGTCTGTAATATACAGAGGGATTGTTGCTGTCTGTAATATACACAGGGGCTGCTGCTCTCAACAATATACTCAGGGACTGCTGCTGTCTATAATATACAGAGGGATTGTTGCTGTCTATAATATGCACAGGGACTGCTGCTCTCGATAATATACACAGGGACTGCTACTGTCTGTAATATACACAGGGGCTGCTGCTCTAAACAATATACTCAGGGACTGCTGCTGTCTATAATATACACAGGGACTGCTACTGTCCACAATAGACACAGGAACAGTTACTCTCTATAATATACACAGGGACTGCTGCTGTCTGTAATATACAGAGGGATTGTTGCTGTCTGTAATATACACAGGGACTGCTACTGTCTGTAATATACACAGGGGCTGCTGCTGTCTATAATATACACAGGGACTGCTACTGTCTGTAATATACACAGGGGCTGCTGCTCTCAACAATATACTCAGGGACTGCTGCTGTCTATAATATACAGAGGGATTGTTGCTGTCTATAATATGCACATGGACTGCTGCTCTCGATAATATACACAGGGACTGCTACTGTCTATAATATACACAGGGACTGCTGCTGTCTGTAATAAACACAGGGACTGCTACTGTCTGTAATATACACAGGGGCTGCTGCTCTCAACAATATACTCAGGGACTGCTGCTGTCTATAATATACAGAGGGATTGTTGCTGTCTATAATATGCACAGGGACTGCTGCTCTCTATAATATACACAGGGACTGCTGCTCTCGATAATATACACAGGGACTGCTACTGTCTATAATATACACAGGGACTGCTGCTGTCTGTAATAAACACAGGGACTGCTACTGTCTGTAATATACACAGGGGCTGCTGCTCTCAACAATATACTCAGGGACTGCTGCTGTCTATAATATACAGAGGGATTGTTGCTGTCTATAATATGCACAGGGACTGCTGCTCTCTATAATATACACAGGGACTGCTGTTCTCTATAATATACACAGGGACTGCTACTGTCCGCAATAGACACAGGAACAGTTACTCTCAATAATATACGCAGGGACAGCTGCTGTCTGTAATATACACAGGGGCTGCTGCTCTCAACAATATACTCAGGGACTGCTGCTGTCTATAATATACAGAGGGATTGTTGCTGTCTATAATATGCACAGGGACTGCTGCTCTCGATAATATACGCAGGGACTGCTACTGTCTGTAATATACACAGGGGCTGCTGCTCTCAACAATATACTCAGGGACTGCTGCTGTCTATAATATACAGAGGGATTGTTGCTGTCTATAATATGCACAGGGACTGCTGCTCTCGATAATATACACAGGGACTGCTACTGTCTGTAATATACACAGGGACTGCTGCTGTCTGTAATAAACACAGGGACTGCTGCTGTCTATAATATACACAGGGACTGCTGTTGTCTGTAATATATACAGGGACTGCTGTTGTCTGTAATATACACAAGGATTGCTGTTCTCTATACTATACACAGGGATTGTTACTGTCTATAATATACACAGGGATTGTTACTGTCTATAATATACACAGGGACTACTGCTGTGTATAATATACACAGGGATTGTTACTGTCTATTATATACACAAGGATTGTTGCTGTCTATAATATACTCAGGGATTGTTGCTGTCTATAATATACACAGGGATTGTTATTGTCTATAATATACACAGGGACTGCTGCTGCCTATAATATTCACAGGGACTGCTACTGTCTATAATATAAACAGGGACTGCTGCTGTCTATAATATACACAGGGACTGGTATTCTCTATAATATACCCAGGCGCTGCTGCTGCCTATAATATTCACAGGGACTGCTACTGTTTATAATATAAACAGGGACTGTTGCTGTCTATAATATACACAGGGACTGCTGCTCTCAATAATATACACAGGGGCTGCTGCTCTCTATAATATACACGGGGACTGATGCTCTCAAAATATATACACAGGGACTGCTACTGTCTATAATATACACAGGGGCTGCTACTCTCTATAATATACACAGGGACTGCTGTTCTCTATAATATACACAGGGACTGCTGCTCTCAATAATATATACAGGGGCTGCTACACTCTATAATATACACAGGGATTGTTACTATCTATAATATACACAGGGACTGCTGCTCTCTATAATATACTCAGGGGCTGCTACTGTCTATAATATACACAGGGGCTGCTGCTGCCTATAATATACACAGGGACTGCTACTGTCTATAATATAAACAGGGACTGTTGCTGTCTATAATATACACAGGGACTGCTGCTCTCAATAATATACACAGGGACTGCTGCTCTTTATAATATACACAGGGACTGCTGCTCTCAATAATATACACAGGGGCTGCTGCTCTCTATAATATACACGGGGACTGATGCTCTCAAAATATATACACAGGGACTGCTACTGTCTATAATATACACAGGGGCTGCTACTTTCAATAATATACACAGGGGCTGCTACTCTCTATAATATACACAGGGACTGCTGTTCTCTATAATATACACAGGGACTGCTGCTCTCTATAATATACACGGGGACTGATGCTCTCAAAATATATACACAGGGACTGCTACTGTCTATAATATACACAGGGGCTGCTACTCTCTATAATATACACAGGGACTGCTGTTCTCTATAATATACACAGGGACTGCTGCTCTCAATAATATATACAGGGGCTGCTACACTCTATAATATACACAGGGATTGTTACTATCTATAATATACACAGGGACTGCTGCTCTCTATAATATACTCAGGGGCTGCTACTGTCTATAATATACACAGGGGCTGCTGCTGCCTATAATATACACAGGGACTGCTACTGTCTATAATATACACAGGGACTGCTACTCTCTATAATATACACAGGGACTGCTGCTGTCTATAATATAAACAGGGACTGTTGCTGTCTATAATATACACAGGGACTGCTGCTCTCAATAATATACACAGGGACTGCTGCTCTTTATAATATACACAGGGACTGCTGCTCTCAATAATATACACAGGGGCTGCTGCTCTCTATAATATACACGGGGACTGATGCTCTCAAAATATATACACAGGGACTGCTACTGTCTATAATATACACAGGGGCTGCTACTTTCAATAATATACACAGGGGCTGCTACTCTCTATAATATACACAGGGACTGCTGTTCTCTATAATATACACAGGGACTGCTGCTCTCAATAATATATACAGGGGCTGCTACACTCTATAATATACACAGGGATTGTTACTATCTTTAATATACACAGGGACTGCTGCTCTCTATAATATACTCAGGGGCTGCTACTGTCTATAATATACACAGGGGCTGCTGCTGCCTATAATATACACAGGGACTGCTACTGTCTATAATATACACAGGGACTGCTGCTCTCTATAATATACACAGGGACTGCTACTCTCTATAATATACACAGGGACTGCTGCTCTCTATAATATACACAGGGACTGCTACTCTCTATAATATACACAGGGACTGCTACTCTCTATAATATACGCAGGGACTGCTACTCTCTATAATATACACAGGGACTGCTACTGTCTGTAATATACACAGGGGCTGCTGCTGCCTATAATATACACAGGGACTGCTGCTCTCAATAATATACACAGGGGCTGCTGCTCTCTATAATATACACAGGGACTGCTGCTCTCAATAATATACACAGGGGCTGCTACTCTCTATAATATACACAAGGACTGCTGTTCTCTATAATATACACATGGACTGCTGCTCTTTATAATATACACAGGGGCTGCTGCTCTCAATAATATACACAGGGATTGCTGCTCTCAATAATATACACAGGGACTGCTACTGTCTATAATATACACATGGACTGCTGCTCTTTATAATATACACAGGGGTTGCTGCTCTCTATAATATACACAGGGGCTGCTGCTCTCAATAATATACACAGGGACTGCTGCTCTCTATAATATACACAGGGACTGCTACTGTCTATAATATACTCAGGGACTGCTGCTCTCTATAATATACACAGGGACTGCTGCTCTCAATAATATACACAGGGGCTGCTGCTGTCTATAATATACACAGGGACTGCTACTCTCTATAATATACACAGGGACTGCTGCTCTCAATAATATACACAGGGACTGCTACTGTCTATAATATACACAGGGACTGCTGCTCTCTATAATATACACATGGACTGCTGCTCTTTATAATATACACAGGGGCTGCTGCTCTCTATAATATACACAGGGACTGCTGCTCTCAATAATATACACAGGGACTGCTACTGTCTATAATATACACATGGACTGCTGCTCTTTATAATATACACAGGGGCTGCTGCTCTCAATAATATACACAGGGGCTGCTGCTCTCAATAATATACACAGGGACTGCTGCTCTCAATAATATACACAGGGACTGCTACTGTCTATAATATACACATGGACTGCTGCTCTTTATAATATACACAGGGGTTGCTGCTCTCTATAATATACACAGGGGCTGCTGCTCTCAATAATATACACAGGGACTGCTGCTCTCTATAATATACACAGGGACTGCTACTGTCTATAATATACACAGGGGCTGCTGCTCTCTATAATATACACAGGGACTGCTACTGTCTATAATATACACAGGGACTGCTGCTCTCTATAATATACACAGGGACTGCTACTGTCTATAATATACACAGGGACTGCTGCTGTCTATAATATACACAGGGACTGCTGCTCTCAATCATATACACAGGGACTGCTGCTCTCAATCATATACACAGGGACTGCTGCTCTCAATCATATACACAGGGACTGCTACTCTCAATAATATACACAGGGACTGCTACTGCCTATAATATATACAGGGATTGTTACTGCCTATAATATACACAGGGACTGCTACTCTCTATAATATACACAGGGATTGCTGCTCTCAATCATATGCACAGGGACTGCTACTCTCAATAATATAGACAGGGGCTGCTGCTCTCTATATTATCCACATGGACTGCTACTGCCTATAGTATATACAGGGATTGTTACTGTCTATAATATACACAGGGATTGCTGCTGTCTATAATATACACAGGGACTGCTACTGCCTATAGTATATACAGGGATTGTTACTGTCTATAATATACACAGGGATTGCTGCTGTCTATAATATACACAGGGACTGCTGCTGTCTGTAATATACACAGGGACTGCTACTCTCTATAATATACGCAGGGGCTGCTACTGTCTATAATATACACTGGGACTGCTGCTCTCTATAATATAAACAGGGATTGCTGCTGTCTATAATATACACAGGGACTGCTACTGTCTATAATATACACAGGGACTGCTGTTCACTATAATATACACAGGGACTGCTGCTCTCTATAATATAAACAGGGATTGCTGCTGTCTGTAATATCCACAGGGACTGCTTCTCTCGATAATATACACAGGGACTGCTACTGTCTATAATCTACAGAGGGACTGCTATTCTCTATAATGTGCCTAGAAATTGCGTTTTTCTCTACTATACACAGAGGCTGCTTTCTCTACAATGTACACGGGGGCCACTATTTTCTATACTATACACAGAGACTGGTTTTTCCTGTAATATACACAGGGATTGATATTCTATAAGTTATATAAAGGGGTTACTAGGGGCTATAAACAATCTCACCTGTGTCTTTCAGGATTGGAAATCTGATATCCTCACTTGGTCTGGCCTACATGTGACTCCAGACCCACAGCAATGTGGTTCTCTCTCAGTTGCCCTCTGAAATGGTCTCGCAACCCACTCAGTTGTCCCGATCGCTATAAAGGCTCAACAACAAAATGAAACTGGATG
Source organism: Chiloscyllium punctatum (assembly GCF_047496795.1). Classification (NCBI taxonomy): domain Eukaryota; kingdom Metazoa; phylum Chordata; class Chondrichthyes; order Orectolobiformes; family Hemiscylliidae; genus Chiloscyllium; species Chiloscyllium punctatum. The sequence goes on along the minus strand of NC_092757.1, from coordinate 93,457,223 downwards.
GATCACCTGCAATGACCTAAGCCCTGGAAAAGAGACTGACAGAAACAGCCCTGTTGACCCACTACCATCCAGGGGTAAGTGCCAACATTGGGAGAGCCTGACACAGTCATTCTCACAGAATCCTACCTTACAATCACTGGATATGTCCTGTTCCACTGGCAGGCCAGACCCAGCAGAGGTGGCGGTACCATGGGATGCAGTGGGATACAGTCAGGAGGGAGTTGTCCTGGTTTTTGCCTTCACTAAACTGGAATCAATGGGTATTGGGGCAAACTCTCTGCTGGTTGGAGTCATACCTGACACATAGGAAGATGGTTGTGATTGTTGGAGGTCACTCATCTCAGCTCCAGGATATCTCTGCTGGAGTCCCTCAGGGTAGTGTCCTAGGCCCAACCATCTTCAGCTGCTTCACTGACGGTTACACAATGTTCAGCACCATTCGCCACTCCTCAGATGCTGAAGCAGGCCGTGTTCAAATGCACCATGATCTGGACAATATCCAGCCTTGGGCTGACAAATGCATTCAATCACACTCCTGACAGAACAGGCTTTGGGGAGACAGGAGATGAGTTATTCGCTGCAGTATTCCTAGCTTCTGACCTACTCTTTTAGTCACTGTGTTTACGTGGTGAGTCTAGTTAAGATTCTAGTCAAAGGTGACCCCCAGGATGTTGATAGTGGGGGATTCAGTGATGGTAACATGATGGAATGTTGAATGTCAAAGGGCACTTGTTCGATTGTCTCTTATTGGAGATGGTCATTGCCTGGCATTTGTGTAATTTGTGCCACTTGTCAGCCACTTGCCCTGATACCCATTGATTCCAGTTTTGCCAGGGATCCTTGATGCCACACTCAGTTGATGTCAAGGGCTGCCACTGCCCTCCCCTCTGGAATGCAGCTCTTTGGTCCATGTTTGACCCAAGGCTGTAATGAGGTCAGGAGCTGAGTGACTCTGTTGGAACCAAAACTGGGCGTCACTGAGCAGGTTATTGCTGAGCAGGTGCTGCTTGCCAGCACTGTTACTGACACCGTCCCTCACTTTACTGATGATAGAGAGTAGACTGATGGGGCAGTAATAGGCTGGGTTAGATTTATCCTGCTTTTTGTGTACAGGACATACCTGGGCAATTTTCCACATTGTCGGGCAGATGCCAATGTTGTAACTGCACTGGAACAGCTTGGCTAGGGGAGCAGCAGGTTCTGAAGCACAAGTCTACAGTACTATTGCTGAAATGTTGTCAGGGCCCATAGCCTCTGCAGTATCCAGTGTCTCCAACTGTTTCTTGTTATCACATAGAGGGAGTGGAATTGGCTGAAGACTGCGAGAGCTTCAGCCTTGTCTTTTGCCCTGACGTGCTGGGCTCCTCCATCATTGAGGGTAGGGATATTGGTGGAGCTTCCTCCTCCAGTGAGTTGTTTAATTATCCATCACCATTCCCATCTGGGTGTGGATCCGATCTGTTGGCTATGGGATTGTTTAGCTCTGTCTGTACTTGTGAGTAATCCTGTGGTGTGTTGATAATGTTCCCTTTGGGCAGTGATGTCTGCCTCTGGAAGTTGTTGTTGTAGACAGACCCTGATCTCCGAGCAGCAACACAACAATCCCAGGGAGTGTGGATGTCCCGGGGCAGGACATAGTGTTCCGTTCAACAGTTAGAAAGACCTGAACACAAGCAGCAAAACAACATTCCAACTGGTTTCCCAACATTTCCTTTTTACAGGTCCACCTAATCCTTATTATCTGTTAAGGATCAGAACACAGATTTCCCACAGATAGCATTAAGTCACAGATAGCCCTACAAAGGGATTCCCCTATCCACCCTCAGTGATCAAGGTGGATCCCTCCATCTTCTGAGACCTGCCAATGGGGAAACAGAAAGATCACGCCAACATGGATCGACAGATCAGATTTATAACGCGGGTCAAATGGAAACAATTTCAGAGAGATTTAACTCGATCTCAGTTCTTTATAATTGTCCTTTCACTGACTCCCCCATGAACTCTGGAGTGTGGTTTAGGAGTTGAATGTGTGAACGTTTCACAGTTTTTTCAATTCTCTCTGTTTGGAGCTCCCTCTGCACACTCGCCCGGGCTCTGAAACACTCTGCCCTAGTGACTGGTTCCTCTCATTCAACCACATCATCTTCCTGCAAGGAGGACCCTCCAACACCGATCTCTTCTGAACTGAGTCCTTGAACCTTCCGTTTAGAAATCGAAACTGAACTAAACTAATGGCCTTCACTCTAACTCCCACAAACTCAACAGCCTAAACATTTCCACCATGAACTCTACAGCTGGACCTCACCGCAACCTGAATCTGGCCACATACCTTCCTGGAATTGAGCAAACTAGATTTTTGCTCCAAATGACTTTCTGACCTTATTTTTTAAAAAAATCTTCGCAGGACTGACCCACAGAAATCTGCCTCTATTTTAAATCCAAATTCCAAAGTTTAACATATACTCTTCACCTTTCATCACAGAAACTGTTATACACTATATTATACCCTTTGCTATTCTGTGTAATATACAAACGGTCTGTTATCTCCTATAAAATACACAGGGACTGGGTATTCCCTATCAGAGGCCACTTTCTCTACAATATACCCCGGGACTGGTATATTCCCTATCATATACACAGGGCTCTTCGTTATATACTGTGAAGATGGGCAAAAGGCCAAATTTGGAAATGTACAGGATTATTTAAGGCTGGTAATGGTGTGTGGGTGTAAGATCATGGATGGATTTGTAAATCACAGTGAGAATTAGATTGAGCAGTAGAACAGGCCAATCAGCCCCTCAGGTCCATGTTAGTGCTGGAGCTCCACATGATCCTCCCCCCCACAGGAAGGCTGTTCAGATGGTAATGGCCAGTACAATGCCAGGCCCTGCATCCCCAAGAACCAGTGTCTACACTAAGAAAGTTTGACGTGAATCTCTACATGCACATCACAGAATCCCAGCAGTGTGGAAGCAGGCCATTCAACCCATCAAGTCCACTCCAATTTCTCCAAAGAGCATCCTATCCCCCTCCCCTTTCCCAGCAATCCTGCATTTTCCATGGCTAATCCACCTAAGCTGCACACCCCTGGATACTATGGGCAATTTCCCATGGCCAATCCACCCTGACCTGCACATCTTTGGACTGTGGGAGGAAACCCACGCAGACACGGGGAGAATGTGCAAACCACTATGTTGCCCCATTGCTGCTTACCTGAGGTGGATTCCACAGTTAATGTCTCTATTCACCATCAATGATAATGGGAACAGGATCTCAGTGTAGGCTGGCCCTTTGAGGAGACTCTGCAGAGTCAGAAGCAGATTCTCTGCTCTGCACACATTTTCCACCAAATTTTCTACTTTGCAACAATACCTGCACATTAAAGACAATTCAATGACTGTCAACGGCTTGTGGCATCTTGAGATTGTAGAAGGTGCTATAGAAATACAAGAATTTCTCAATATCTCTTCCCAGCAATCTGACATTGGTCTCAATCCTCAGTGTAAGAGTCATTGAGATGTACAGCATGGAAACAGACCCTTCGGTCCAACCTGTCCATGCCGACCAGATACCCCAACCTAATCTAGTCCCACCTGCCAGCACCCAGCCCATATCCCTCCAAACCCTTCCTATTCATATACCCATCCAAATGCCTCTTAAATGTTGCAATTGTATCAGCCTCTACCACTTCTTTTGGCAGTTCATTCCATACACACACCACCCTTAGATCTCTTTTATATCTTTCCCCTCTCACCCTAAACCTATGCCCTCTAGTTCTGGACTCCCCCACCCCAGGAAAGAGACCTTGTTGATTTACCCTGTCCATGCCCTTCATAATTTAATAAACCTCTTAAAGGCCATCCCAGACCATATAACTTTCATATTTAGGATGACAAGCTGAAATGGAAGTTGCACTGATATAAATGAAAAAAAAAACAAAGTTTTGCAACTTGAAAATTAAGGTTTGGACATTGCGAAGTTGTGAAAATTCAAGACTAAATGCCATAAAGAATGCTTTGAGCTCAGGAAATTCAGCTGACAACAGCACTGTGATTGGTTGAGCTGCGGAGTGTTAAAAAGTTATAAGTGCGAAGGGCAGCAGAATGGAATCAATGTCCATCTGTCTATCCCTTACTGTTTCCATGTGGGGAAAGGCAAATAAAACCAGGAACACTTAACTCAAGCAATTCATTGAAGAAAATAACCATGGTCCACCCAATCTGAGTTCAACCCTGAGGATAACCATCCCCTCAGGACACCAGCACAATATTGCAAATACCAACAGGATTGTGTGGAAACTAACTTCCCAACTTGTGGTCTGGACTTTTAAACTTTGGAATTGGAATGTTGTTTACCCTGTCAGTATTCTCATCTTACCCATAGTGTCTGTGTTAAACTGCTTGTCTTTTGTCTGTATTCATTGTGTGTGTGAGCATGTCAGTGTGTATGTATGTGTGTGTGTGAGTGTGAGTGTGTGTTTGTATGAGAGTGTGTGAGAATGTGTGTGTGAGTGAGTGTGTGTGTGAGAGTATATCTGTGTGTGTGTGTATGTGTGTGTGTAAGAGTGTGTGTAAGCATGTGAGTGTGGGTGTTGCTGTCTGTCTGTGTGTATGCGTGTGTGAGTTTGTGCGCTTGTGTCTGAGTGAGTGTGTGGTTGTGTGTGTGTTAAAGTGTGAGTGTGTAAGTGTGAGTGTACGCATGTATGTCTGAGTGGGTGTGTGGCTGCGTACGTGTGAGTGTGTAAGTGTGAGTGTGTGTGTGTGTCTGAGTGAGTGTGTGGCTGTATGTGTAACTGCGTACGTGAGTGTGTAAGTGTGTGTGTGTGTGTGTGTAAATGTGTGTAAGTGTGTGAGTGTGTGTGTGTAAGTGTGTGAGTGTGGCTGTCTCTCAGACAATGATCTCTTTGATAACGTCAGGTGTGGTTATAATTTCTAATACTCATATCCAACCATCAGAAGGAATTTGCTTTAACCCTTTCAAATACAGTGTAGATGGAGACAGATTGGTTCCTTACATTCTGGGAGTTTCACAGCTGCACCCAGAGTAGTTTATCTTTAACCAGTGCTATAACTGCCTCCTCCCACAGTGAAACATCCATTTCCTGTGCTTTACCCATCAGCCTACCCCACACAGACAATGTCCCGTTCTCCTTTTGCCAATCCATTCGCCTCACTAATTCGTTAAATGACAGAAAGAATGCCTCCTGCATCTTTCTGAGAGTGAGGGTCTGAGAATGACCTTCAGTCAGAGAGGGAGAAGAGTGAGGGTCAGAGAGTGACCCTGAGTGAGAGAGTAGGTAGGAGAGTGTCCCTGAGTGAGAGTGGGTTGGAGAGTGACCCTCAGTGAGAGGCAGTGACCCTGAGTGAGATGATCTGAGTTTTTGGGACTGACTTGTAGATTTTGAGTTCCCTCCTGTGATATGTGTGGACCTCTGTTACAAATAATGGCAGGAAATGATGTAGAAAATTGCTTCAAATTACATGTGACAATGGGGGAAGGAGCTGTAACCCAAGGTCAGGGGATATAGGGGAAACATCACCCAGAGAGTGAGCAGTGTGTGGAAATGGCTTCCAATGGGAAAACCGAGCACAGAGTTTGGAATCATTGAAGGAGGTGGATGTTGAGAAGAGGAGGGTGTAGTGTCTATATTAATGAACATTGGGCTGTGACCTTTTGGAGGAGCTGCAGAGATGGGGAGATGTTGTCTTGTCCCCGAGACACTGCCCATCCACCCACTCTGTCAACGAAGAGAATTGCAGACAGGGGGGTACATTACATTGAAGGTTGGAACTGAGTCCCCAACTGGGGAGTTGGACAATGAGCAAGAAAGACTTGCATTTCTATAGCACTGTTTCTATAGCAACCTCAGAATGTCCCGAAACAGCCTAACAGCTAACCATCTCAAAGACACTGTAGTAATGTTGAAATCACAGCCACCAACCTGTGCACAGCAAGATCCCACAAACAGCTTGGAGACAAGGACTGGTTGATCTCATTGAGTGAGAATGATGAAGGCACAAATATTGGTCAGGTTTGAGCAGGACACTGGGGGATATCTCCCCAGCTCCTCACCTCCCCCACCCCTCCCCCACCCCTCCCCCACCATGATAGGGAGAGGACAGAGAGGGTCAGGGTTTGATGTCTGAGCAAAAAGGTACCAGAGCACATGGGGTAATGGGTGGAGCTCTCTGCCATCGGACTCAAACCCCAGATGAATCTGACTAACATTGCGAGGGTGTGCCCCACCAGCCCGACAACACCAGGGGCCCTATCATGACACTGACATAGAAACCAGGAGCCAGTGGGCCATTCGGCCCTTCAAACCTGCTCCATCACTCAAACTGACTGTGTCTGATCATCTCACTCAGTCCCTGTTCCCATTTTCCCCCAGACCCTTTGATCCTTATATACTCCAAGAACTCCTTGAAAATATTCAACATTAGAATCTCAACTTCATCATGATCCAGTGATTTCCCCAGGTTCCCCACTCTCCAGGGTGAAGACATTTCTCCCTATCTCAGTCTGAAATGGCGAACCCTGGATCCAGATTATTCAGGGTGTCAGTGTTCACCCGGGAAGTAGTTAGCCATCCTTCACTAACCAGGGGCAGGATTCCCGAGGGTCAGTCTGGATCGTCAGTGATGAACACTCTGTCACAAACGCTGCACAATGCAATCCACAGTATCTCCCCACACACAGGCAGTCCGATTTAATTGGAGGAGAGTGGGCCAGGACGAGGTTGTGTTTGATGGGTTTAATTGCTTGGCACCAAACAACACCCACAGAGACAAGCTTTTCTTTATTAATCAGGCAAATTAATCTGAAGCCGGCATGGATGACAGCCAATAAACCTTCAAAAGGCGCCTGGAAAAGACAGAATTGCATTTATAAAGCAACCTTCACAACCGTCGGTTGTCCCAAAAGGCTTTTATAGCCAATTACATTCAAAGTTCAACCTAATGTCACCTTGGGAAAGCAGGAAATTATGCTCAGCAAGATCCCAGAATACTGACCCTCTGACAGTGTGGCACTCCCTCAGCACTGACCCTCTGACAGTGTGGCACTCCCTCAGCACTGACCCTCTGACAGTGTGGCACTCCCTCAGCACTGACCCTCCGACAGTGCGGCACGCCCTCAGCACTGACCCTCTGATAGTGCGGCACTCCCTCAGCACTGACCCTCCGACAGTGCGGCTCTCCCACAGCACTGACCCTCTGACAGTGCGGTGCTCCCTCACCACTGACCCTCCGACATTCCGGCACTCCATCAGCACTGACCCTCTGACAGTGCGGTGCTCCCTCAGCACTGACCCTCTGACAGTGTGGCACTCCCTCAGCACTGTCCCTCTGACAGTGCAGTGCTCCCTCAGCACTGATCCTCCGACAGCGTGGTGCTCCCTCAGCACTGACCCTCCGACAGTGCGGCACTTCCTCAGCACTGACCCTCCGACAGTGCGGCGCTCCTTCAGCACTGACCCTCCGACAGTGTGGCATTCCCTCAGCACTGACCCTCCGACAGTGCGGCACTCCCTCAGTACTGATCCTTCGACAGTGCGGCACTCCCTCTGCACTGGCCCTCAGTAATGGACTGAACCCCTCCCTGCTCTTTCAAAAATCAATAGTTTCGGGAACCTGAGATTGGGGTCTATTGGTGCTATAGCAATGAGCTGTTGGAGCCTTCCTGTGGTGCAGTGGCAGTGTCTCTACCTTCGAGCCAGGAGGCCTTTGTGCTCAAGTCCCACTTGTTGCCAGGTATGTAATAACATCCCTGAGCAGGTTGGTCAGAAAACACGATGGGAACAGGTTAGGTTTCAGGGAAATAGACACTCAGATGTGTATTTGCCAGTTTGCATGGAGCAGATAGGGAGCTGGGCGGATTGACCATAAAACTACACACGGCCTTATATTAACCCTTTCACACACCCCTCCCTCCACCGTCCTCTCCTCATTCTGCCCCCTCTCACAGGCAAACACTGACAAACTGTCTCGAGGGAGGTGGGGATGGGGGGGGGCATCAATCCAAACAGTCACAAAAAAGCAACCAGCAATTCAGGAGAAACATCTTCCCCAGGGAGTTTGGGGGGGGCGGGGAGAATGTGGGACTGACGTCCCCAGGGAGCGGGGGTTGGGGGGGGGGATTGTACAAACATAAAAGGGTGAAAGGAACAGAAGGATTTGGGGATGGGGGTGGGGTGAAAATGGTCACATGGGACAAAGAGACCAGGAGAGTGTAGATGGGCCAAAGGGTCTGATGGTGTGTTGTGACTGCTGTGCTCAGTTGCAGTGCTCAGCCCCTGTTGTGTGTAAAGGCAGCTGCCATCTCTGTGTAGCACAGTGCACCATCCCCCTGTTTGAGCTCAATGTTTCTGTAAGCACTAACTCCAACTACACGAGAAACTTGGAGCACCAGCGGCTCCTGCTGGTGAAGTGTGGAGTGAACCTGAATCTGCACTGTCCCTGCACACAACTGGAGATTCCTTATTGCTGGTCCCATTGGCCTTACTAATTCATTCAAAAACAACCCCATCGCTGTCGTTCGAGAATCCCTCGCCAGACTGGGGAAGGAAGGCCTGAGTGAAGCAGCTAGATGGTTACATTACTGTAAAACACCAGGACACCGGGTGTTCATTCCAGGAATTCAATCTGATCAGCATTTCACAATCTGTCACAGGGGAATTGGAACCTGCTTCTCAAGGACCACAGGCTAAAGTCTAGGACTTCTAGCCCAGAGACATTATCACTACTCCATCCTCCAACCTCCACGTGACACACAGTAGGAGCACTATCCTCCCCGTCTCTGTCACCCCTACACCCCCCCGTCTCTGTCACCCCCTACCCCCCTGTCTCTGTCACCCCCTACACCCCCTCCCTGTCTCTGTCACCCCTACACCCCCCTGTCCCTGTCACCCCTACACCCCCCCGTCTCTGTCACCCCCTACACCCCCCTGTCTCTGTTACCCCTACACCCCCCTGTCTCTGTCAATCCTACACCCCCATCTCTGTAACCCACTACCCCCCTCCCTGTCTCTGTCACCCCTACACCCCCATCTCTGTAACCCCCTACACCCCCTCCCTGTCTCTGTCACCCCTACACCCCCATCTCTGTAACCCCCTACACCCCCTCCCTGTCTCTGTCACCCCCTACCCCATTCCCTGTCTCTGTCACCCCCTACACCCCCTCCCTATCTCTGTAACCCCTACACCCCCCAATCTCTGTAGCCCCCTACACCCTCAAATCTCTGTCACCCCTACCCCCCCTCCCTGTCTCTGTAACCCCTACACCCCCCAATCTCTGTAGCCCCCTACACCCCCCAATCTCTGTTACCCCTACACCCCCCAATCTCTGTTACCCCTACACACACCCCCTGTCTCTGTCACCCCTACACCCCCCTGTCCCTGTCACCCCTACACCCCCCTTGTCTCTGTCACCCCTACACCCCCCTGTCCCTGTCACCCCTACACCGCCCCGTCTCTGTCACCCCTACACCCCCCGTCCCTGTCACCCCTACACCCCCCTGTCTCTGTCACCCCCTACACCCCCTCCCTGTCTCTGTCACCCCCACATTCCTCCCTGTCTCTGTCACCCCCACACCCCCTCCCTGTCTCTGTCACCCCTACACCCCCCTGTCTCTGTCACCCCCTACACCCCTCTATCTCTGTAACCCCCTACACCCCCTCCCTATCTCTGTCACCCCCTACACCCCCTATCTCTGTCACCCCCTACACCCCCTATCTCTGTTACCCCCTACCCCCCTCCCTATCTCTGTCACGCCTACCCCCCTCCCTATCTCTGTCACCCCCTACCCCCTCCCTACCTCTGTCACCCACTACCCCCCCTCCCTGTCTCTGTCACCCCCTACACCCACTATCTCTGTAACCCCTTACACCCCCTCCCTATCTCTGTCACCCCCTACACCCCCCTATCTCTGTCACCCCCTACACCCCCCTATCTCTGTAACCCCCTACACCCCCTCCCTATCTCTGTCACCCCCTACCCCCCTCCCTATCTCTGTCACCCCCTACCCCCCTCCCTGTCTCTGTCACCCCCTACACCCCCTATCTCTGTCACCCCTACCCCCCTCCCTATCTCTGTCACCCCCTAAACCCCCTCCCTGTCTCTGTCACCCCCTACATCCTCCCTATCTCTGTCGTCCCCTACATCCCCTCCCTGTCTCTGTCACCCCCTATCTCTGTCACCCCCTCCCCCCCTCCCTATCTCTGTCACCCTCTACCCCCCCTCCCTATCTCTGTCACCCCCCTACACCCCCCTATCTCTGTCACCCCCTACACCCCCTATCTCTGTTACCCCCTACCCCCCTCCCTATCTCTGTCACCCCCAGACCCCCCTATCTCTGTCACCCCCTACCCCCCCTCCCTATCTCTGTAAAAGGACTATATTCAGGTTAAATAGGAAACACTCACCGGGTTCCTGTACATATCGACACAGTAACTGTTTATTGCAAACAAATTGTCTTTGGCCAATAGCAAAAAGGAAACATGAATTGCTGACTTTCAATTCTACTACTTAAACTTTACCCCTTCCTAATTCCTCACTTCCCCCACTTTCACAAACAGATACATGAATAGTAATGGAGAAAAGGGAACGTAATCAACAAGTGCATTTCGATAGCACCGGTCTTTACCACAGGATTCACTGAGTTGCTTTCCTTTGCTTCCTTCCTGTAAACTCTTTGCTGTTGCCAGGAGCTTGGTTCTAACTGATGTTCGGTCTTTCACTCACACACTAACCCGTTTGTCCTTTCAATATCTCAGAAAGTGTTGAATCCTCTTTCACTCGGGGAGTTGATGGGGAGAGGAGAGTGCAAACCAGCCCAATTGTTAGTGGGAAGTTTCCGGAACCTCCACAAAGGGACTGGAGTGAGGTTTGAGCGTTTTTCGTTGCAGCTTGTCTGACCTGACCCCACCCAAACCATGGTGATCTGGTGAGGAACCAATCAAAACACTGTTGTCCAGCGATTGACCACTACTTCAGAACCCGTTGGCTCCATTCCATCTGCTCTCCCTGTTCCAGGACCAGCCAATACTGTGTCGGACTCACAGTCTGCCTTAATTCTTTAGTGCAGCCATCCCTTTGGACCCTCCTTGGTTTATAGCAGCATCTTCCTTTCGGAGTTCAAACATGAAGGGGATGTAAAGGATAAAATTTGATTAGGGATAGTCAGCACGGTTTTGTGAAGGGTAGGTCATGCCTCACAAACTTTATTGAGTTCTTTGATGAGGGTAAAGTGGTTGATGTGGTGTATATGGGTTTCAGTAAGGTGTGTGAGAACATTCCCCATTGCAAAAAATAAAGAGGCATGGGATTGAGGGTGATTTAGCGGTTTGGATCAGAAATTGGCTAGCTGTAAGAAAACACAGGGTGGTAGATGATGGGAAAGGTTCATCCTGGAGTTCAGTTACTAGTGGGGGACTGCAGGGATCTGTTTTGGAGCCACTGCTGTTCATCATTTTTATAAAAGACCTGGATAAGGGCAGAGAAGGATGGGTTAGTAAATTTGCGGATGACACTGAGGTCGATGGAGTTGTGGATAGTGCTGAAGGATATTGCAGGTTAAGAGGGACATAGATATGCTGCAGAGCTGGGCTGAGAGGTGGCAAATGGAGTTTAATGTGGAAAAGTATGAGGTGATTCACTTTGAAAGGAGTAACAGGAATAAAGAGTACTGGGCTAATGGTACGATTCTTGGTAATGTGGATGAGCAGAGAGATCTCAGTATCCATGTACACAGATCCTTGAAGGTTACCAGCCAGGTTGACAGGGTGGTTAAGAAGGCATACAGTGTGTTAGCTTTTATTGGGAGAGGGATTGGGTTTCAGAGCCATGAGGTCATGCTGTAGATGTACAAAACTCTGGTCCGGCCGCATTTGGAGTATTGTGTACAGTTCTGGTCACCACATTATAGGAAGGATGTGGAAGCTTTGGAAAGGGTTCAGAGGAGATTTACTCTGATGTTGCCCGGTATGGAGGGACGCTGAGGGACTTGAGGCTGTTTTCGTTAGAGAGAAGAAGGTTGAGAGGTGACTTAATAGAGACATACAAGATAATCAGAGGGTTAGATAGAGTGGACAGGGAGAGCCTTTTTCCCTGGATGGTGATGGCTAGCACGAGGGGACATAGCTTTAAATTTGAGGGGTGATAGATATAGGACAGATGTCAGAGGTAGTTTCTTTACTCACAGAGTAGTAAGTTTGTGGAACACACTGCCTGCAACACTAGTAGAGACGCTAACTTTAAGGGTATTTAAATGGACATTGAATAGACATACGCACGAGAATGGTATAATGTATATTAAAATAGATTGCCTACAGTGTGGAAACAGGCCCTTTGGCCCAACAAGTCCACACCGACCCTCCAAAGAGTAACCCACCCAGACCCATTTCCCTCTGACTAACGCACCTAACACTATGGGCAATTTAGCATGGCCAATTCACCCGACCTGTACATCTTTGGACTGTGGGAGGAAACCGGAGCACCCAGAGGAAACCCACGCGGACGCGGGGAGAATGTGCAAACTCCACACAGTCACTCGAAGCTGGAATCGAACCTGGGACCTTGGTGCTATGAGGCAGCAGTGCTAACCATGCCGCCCCCAGTGTAGGGTGAATGGGCTTCAGATTGGTTCCACAAGTCAGTGTAACATTGAGGGCCGAAGGAATGTGCTGGAATGTTCCATGTTCTATGTTCCTGTCCTATTTTAATTCCTTCCTCCTGCTACCACTTAGTCATTCTGTGTATTCCAACCAATCATCTGACCTGCCACTTATCTTCATGCATTTATGTATTTTCCTTCAGTTTGATATCTTACCTAGCGTCATTAATTGACGATAGATGGTAGGTCCTCCCTTGAGAATTGTTTTGTTATGGTGGGAATATAATTATTCTGGGTAACCTGAAGTATACATTGACAGGTGTCTGTCAGTCAGTGTGTCTCTATTGATCTATTCTGTATCCTAGTATTCCAGTTCACTTCAGATAGCTCAGTTCTATGCTGTGTAGATGCCCTTATTTATATTTAAAACACTAAGCCTATACTCACTCTTCTCTCTTTTAAAATGAATACAAGATTTAATCATATTGTGGTTACTGATACATTGGTGAGATAATTACTCTGAGATAATTAATTCATGTTAACACATTGCACTGACATAACTTGCTCTCTGGTCAGTTCCAGGATCTGCTGCTCGACAAAACCATCTCAAAAGCATCTCCACCCAGTGTGACGTAAGGTGGATGTTTCAGACATTCCAGTTAACTCTGGGTTAATGTGCGTTTCGGCAGCATGATTTGGTTATAATGTCGCTGAAGGATTAGGGAACCTTATCTTTGAGAAATGGCCTCTGTTCTCAATAGTGCAATTCGAACGGGTGATCAGTTCACGCGCTTCGGTCCACACGTGCACCGAAATCTCCACACTGTCCTGCGCGTGCGTGATGTCAGTGTCAGTCTTTGTGCCATCCTGCACATGCGCCTGTATCAGCTGTTGGCAAAGCAGCTTCAGGTTAGATTAGATTAGCTACAGTCACACTACCTTCGGCCCAACAAGTCACACCAACCCACCACCACCCCCCCGCCCCCAAACCAACTGATGCACCTAACACTATGGGACAATTTAGCATGGAGGAGAAAATGAGGACTGCAGATGCTGGAGATCAGAGCTAAAAATGTGTTGCTGGAAAAGCGCAGGAATGATGAAGGGCTCATGCCTGAAACGTCGATTCTCCTGCTCCTTGGATGCTGCGCTTTTCCAGCAACACATTTTTAGCAACAATTTAGCATGGCCAATTCACCTGACCTGCACATCTTTGGACTGTGGGAGGAAACCAGAGCACCCGGAGGAAACCCACAGAAACACAAGGAGAAAGTGCAAACTCCACACAAACAGCTGCCCGAGGCTGGAGTTGAACCTGGGACCCTGGCGCTGTGAGGCAGCAGTGCTAACTGCTGAGTCACTGTGTGAAGGGGTACTGTACAGCGCAGCTCTCTTCTAGTTTTTAAATATACGGTGTTAAATTTACTTTTGTTTCATTGATAAATATAATCTTAACCTTCACTCAGGCTGCGCTATACTTTATGTTAGCCTTTTGGGTGATTTTTGAGCGATCGTGTTTTTTTTGTGGTGGTATATCCCTAACCTCACTTTTCCCAAAGGCCCCATTATTATATTAAGCTATTTTCTATGAAGTAAGGTTTCACTGGAATGCAACTATGACATTATAGGAGAACTACCTGTATTTTAGAGTTTGGATTTTGAAATGGTGGCATGTGAGTTTTTGTCTGTGAGGATTAGGAGTGTTAATAATTAACTCGCTGGTCTCTCTGGAGTCACAATGTCAAACCAGTATGGGTCAGATTTCTGAAACAAAAACAGAAATTACTGGAGGGACACAGCAGATCTAACAGCAGATATGAGAAGACAGTAGAGTGAAGACATAGAGTCATAGAGTCATAGAGATGTACAGCACGGAAACAGACCCTTGGGTCCAACCCGTCCATGCCGACCAGATATCCCAACCCAATCTAGTCCCACGTGGCAGCACCCAGCCCATATCCCTCCAAACCCTTCCTATTCACATACCCATCCACATGCCTTTTAAATGTTGTAATTGTACCAGCCTCCACCACATCCTCTGGCAGCTCATTCCATACACGTACCACCCTCTGCGTGAAAAAGTTGAAAGGGTCACTGGTCTGAAGGCATTGACTCTGTTTCCCTCTCCACAGATGCTGCCAGAAAGCATATGTCAGGTCTAGACAGGATAGATCGAATGACTCCTTAGAAGAGTATAAAGGCAATAGGAGTATACTTAAGAAGGAAATCAGGAGGGCAAAAAGGGGACATGAAATAACTTTGGCAAATAAGGTTAAGGAGAATTCAAAGGGTCTTTACAAATACAATAAGGACAAAAGGGTAACTAGGGAGAGAATAGGGCCCCATAAAGATCAGCAAGGCGGCCTTTGTGTGGAGCTGCAAGAGATGGGGGAGATACTAAACAAGTGAGTTTTGAGAAGATTTGTAGCTCAGGTTCTGGATGTAGGTTTGCTCACTGAGCTGGAAGGTTCATTTCCAGACATTTCGTCACCCTACTAGGTCACATCTTCAGTGAGCCTCTGGGCAAAGTACGACTGAAGATGTTACTTAGTAAGGTGATGAAACATCTGGAAGTGAAACTTCCAGCTCAGCGAGTAAACCTACATCCAATACTAAACGAGTTTTTTGCATCAGTATTTACTGTGGTGAAGGACATGGAAGATATAGAATTACGATGGTGACACCTTGAAAAATGTCCAGATTACAGAGGAGGAAGTGCTGGATGTCTTGAAATGTATAAAAGTGGATAAATCTCCAGGACCTAGCCATTTGGATACAGAACTGGCTCAAAGGTAGAAGACAGAGGGTGGTGGTGGAGGGTTGTTTTTCAGACTGGAGGCCTGTGACCAGTGGAGTGCCACAAGGATCGGTGCTGGGCCCACTACTTTTCATCATTTACATAAATGATTTGGATGTGAGCATAAGAGATACAGTTAGTAAGTTTGCAGATGACCCCAAAATTGGAGGTGTAGTGGACAGCGAAGAGGGTTACCTCAGATTACAACAGGATCTGGACCAGATGGGCCAAGGGGCTGAGAAGTGGCAGATGGAGTTTAATTCAGATAAATGTGAGGTGCTGCATTTTGGGAAAGCAAATCTTAGCAGGACTTATACACTTAATAGTAAGGTCCTAGGGAGTGTTGCTGAACAAAGAGACCTTGCAGTGCAGGTTCATAGCTCCTTGAAAGTGGAGTCGCAGGTAGATAGGATAGTGAAGAAGGCGTTTGGTATGCTTTCCTTTATTGGTCAGAGTATTGAGTACAGGAGTTGGGAGGTCATGTTGCGGCTGTACAGGACATTGGTTAGGCCATTGTTGGAATATTGCATGCAATTCTGGTCTCTTTCCTATCGGAAAGATGTTGTGAAACTTTTGAAAGGGTTCAGAAAAGATTTACAAGGATGTTGCCAGGGTTGAAGGATTTGAGCTACAGGGAGAGGCTGAACAGGCTGGGGCTGTTTTCCCTGGAACGTCGGAGGCTGAGGGGTGACCTTATAGAGGTTTACAAAATCATGAGGGACATGGATAGGATAAATAGACAAGGTTGTTTCCCCAGGGTGGGGGAGATTACCCTCGGAATAGAGGGCATAGGTTTAGGGTGAGAGGGGAAAGATATAAAAGAGACCTAAGGGGCAACTTTTTCATGCAGGGGGTGGTACGTGTATGGAATGAGCTGCCAGAGGATGTGGTGGAGGCTGGTACAATGACAGCATTTAAATAAATTTGGATGGGTATATGAACAGGAAGGGTTTGGAGGGATATGGGCTAAGTGCTGGCAAATGGGACTAGATTTGGTTTGGATATCTGGTCAGCATGGACGGTTAGACCGAAGGGTCTGGTTCTGTCCTGTACATCTCTATGACTCTATGACTCTCTGACCTGCTGAGTTTCTCCAGCAATTTCTGTTTCTGTTTCAGATTTGCAGTTCTTTGTTTTATATTTACATCAGGCAGCTCCTCATGATTCAGGGCCTCCCTGGATTGAAAAGATTAATTTCTTTTTATTGTGAGAGTTTTATGGCTGGAAACAGCAAACATTGAAAGAAGTTTGCTTGTTTTTCGTTTAAGAAAATCAAAAGTTGAATTTTGCAAAAGGAAGAAACAGAGGTTGAAAACCTTTGGGGAAGTTTGCAGAAGACATAGTTACCTTCAGATGTAAGAATACTTTCTCCTGTAGAATGGGGTTAGTTCAGAATGTTTTGGCAATAGGTTACCTTAATGTAACCGTTTTCGATTGAAAATTCCAGGGCAGAAGTGTTTGGCTAAAATCCCGAATGGGTTATTTGAAACAAAGAAAGTTTAAGCATGGTTGTGTGATTAATTAATTAAATTGTTGTTGGGCTCTCAAGACCAGCAATTGAAAGAAAATTTTAAATCAAAGCTAGAGATGTGATAAACAAGAGTACCCTTCCTCACAGTTGTGGACCACCCTGAACCATCCAGGTAGATGCGACAGTCAGGAAGGCACAACAATACCTCTTCTTCCTCAGGCATCGTAGGAAATTCAGCAATTCCACAAGGGCCCTCAACAACTTCTACAGATGCACCATAGAAAGCTTACTGTCCGGACGCATTGTGGCCTGGCATGATAACTGCTCTGCCCAGGACCGTAAGAAACTACAGAGGGCAGTGTACACAGCCCAGTCCATCACAGAAGCCAACCTCCCAACCATTGCCTCCATTTACAGGTCTCACTGCTGTGTAAAGGCTGCTAATGTCATCAAGGACCCCTCCCACCCCGGGAATGCTCTCTTAAAACCTCTTCCATCGGGCAGAAGATACAGAAACTTGAACACATGCACCAACAGGTTCAAGAACAGCTTTTTCCCTGGTGTTACTAGACTGCTGAATGGACCGCTCTGATTTCAAGTAACATTGATCTTGCTTTGTGCATCTCCTGAGCAGTGTAACCTGTGTGTCTCACTCTGTCTAAGCACTTGTCACCTGTCAGTGTGTCTTTGTTTGCTGTGATCTACCTGTACTGCTCACAGAACAAAAATTTACACTGTACTTAGTTACATGTGACAACAATAAATCAAATACATTTGAGTGCTTTGAAGTGAGGGTTTTGGAAATAGATGGGATTTTGTTTTGCATGTATCTTGAAACCTTTTAAATTATGTTGTTGGTTTATTCTTCTTTAACTTCATTTCTTTTGTGTAATAATCTGTTTTCTTGTCAAAATCAAATCTGCAGCACATCACATATTTATGTATCAGCGAAAGACAGCGACATTAACTATTAAAAAAAATCAAGGCAGATTTCCATCTGGAATCTGATTTGTCCAGTGGTACCATCAACCGAGATCATAAAACAGTTTAAATGTAGATTAAAGTCACCCATTAATTGTTGCTTTCTCTTGAAATTTTGTACACTACATCCCTCATTGTGGTTATTGTTGAGGGACCATTCCCATTACTGATCTCTTTCTCACCTCCATCCAAACTGATTCCACATCTTCACCTCCTGAACTGAGATCAACTCTAACTATTGAATAATGCCATCTTCTGGTGAGATGCTGGCCTAGTATCACGAGACTGTTAATCCAGAGACCCTGGTGATGTTCTGGGGACCCAGGTTTGAGTCCTGCCAGAGGAGATTGTGGAATTTGATTAAAAACCAGGAATTCCGAGTCTCATGATGACCCATGGAACTGGTGTCAATTCTTGGAAAAAACACCTGCCTGGGTCACTAATGCCCAAAGGAAAGGTCTTCCCTGCCTGGTCTGGCCTATACGTAACTCCAGACCCACAGCAATGAGGTTGACTCTTAGCTGTCCCTCTGGATATTGAATGCCCATATCCTGTGAATGAATAAAAAACATTAACAGTGCTATTCCCCCACCATTACCACGCGTGCTCTCCTTCATTAATGTGACATATTCCTCAATATTCAAGACCCGATCCTTCACAGCTGGCAGCTATCGGATCTCATGTATTCACTTGAACGTGCACTATCGATATTATTAATGATGCTGGACACTTTCAGATACAGAACCTTGTGGTTTGTTCTTTTGATTATCGTTGTGCATTTTACTCTCTGTTAGTTCGGTTTCCCCTTCATATGACACATCAAGTCTGCTTTATCTACTAATACCTAACAAATTCAATAAATTCAAAGATGGATTCAATCTTTTTTATTTAAATTAAATAAATTATCACAAGTCATAAATATAGATTGGTTATCACAACAATACATTAATGTATAAATATCGATTCCGTCACTTTGGTGCTCAGAACATGGGACTGTTACAGAGCAAAGGCCCAATGTCCGTTAAACTCTTGTGGATTCCTTACTGAGGCTCAGTATTTAGTCTTTAAGAGAGTGAAGTCTCGGATCACTTTGTTCAGATAGGTTTCCAGGTCCCGGAAGATGATGTAGCCTTGCAGCTTGCTGTGCCAAACGTGGCCTGGGTTCAGGACATTGTTGGGGAGAGTCAGGTCCTGGGGTTCAGGGGACGTGCTGTTCAAAGCTGAGATCTAGAAAGACACAAAGCATATAGAGTCTGAATGGGGGGGAGAGGAGTCAGGCAATGTGGCTTTACACATCGATAACAACACATCACTCAGATCAAGCATTGGTTTGAGCTCCAGGGAAGTAGATTTAGAAAGATATTAAACTATAAACTATATTAACCTTGGTTAAACTATGATGTGGAGGTGTTGGTGTTTGACTGGGTAGACAAAGTCAGAAAACACATGACACACGATGACAGTCCAACAGGTTTATTTGAAATCACAAGCTCTCGGAGCCCTGCTCCTTCCTCAGGTGAAGTCACCTCCGGGCAGTGATCTGAAAGCTGGTGAAATAAACCTGTTGGATTACACCTGTTGGTATCGTGTGACCTCTGACCCTGGTTAGACTAGACTTGGAGAACTGTGCACCATTCCGGGCTCGGTAAAACGTTGGTAAGAACGATCAGTTCACAATCAGGGAACACTGAATGGACGAGGACTCTTCACAACAGGAAAAGCCTGATCGAATGGAGGTCAATGAAACGATGAAAGGGATTTGAGGAAGAACACAGACAAAAACAACATGGTTCACGGAGTTCCGGTGCATCAGAAAACCCTCTGAAAATCCAACTTCCTTATTTTCTAAATGAAGTTAAACTTTCAGTTCTAAAATTAGCTCACAACAAAAACCTGAATTTTCGATGAACATTACGGAACCACACGTGTGGTCAATAATTGAATCTGGCTCTCACTTTGCAACTCAACTGATTCAACGTCCACAAGGACCTCACAAGTAAATGTCTGTGCCTGAAGAGCTAAGAGTTTGCAATTTAACTTCCAATAAGTTAGAAAATTACCCCCAAGCACCTTCTATCAGATTAACACTGAACCAAGGAAGGAAATGTTCAGACCAGGTGATTCATACCTTTGTCAAGGTGGTTAGATTTAAGATGGTATCTTTATGCATGCGGGCACAGTGGTGATTGTGGTGAAGTGTTAGTTGTCACTGGGCTCATAATCTAGAACTCCAGGAGAATACCCTGGAACCCTGGGTTCAAATCCTACTGCAGCAGCTAATGATAACTGAAACCAGTCAACCAGCTGGGCGAGAGAGCTGTACATCAGGCTGACAACGGCCTTCAGGAAAGGAACTACTCCATGCTTACCTGGTCTGGTCTACATGTAACTCCAGACCCAGCGATGCAGGTCGTCTTGGTAATCAGATCAGGTCGGCGACTGAAGCTGAGGGAGGCAGGGGCACAGGACGGAGGTGTTTGCAAAAGACAATGGCACTACCTTACCTTAACTGGAGGGAGATGGAACATAGCACCGAGGCAGTGAGAGAGTTGGGGAGATGGAATTTAGATCTGTCCTACCCATCCTGACAGAACCTGCCACACCCACCTTCAGAGCTAATGCCCAGCTCAGAAATAAAGAAGGAAGATGAAAGTCAGGAGGAAACCTCTAGGTGATGCAGGCGGGAGAGAAGAGAGCAAACATTACATTACAATGGATAGGACGGGAGGTGAATCAGACAGACCATGGAGCCTGCTCTGCCTCTTCTGAATACAGTTGGCCCTAATGGCTGGGTAATACAAAGTTCCAAAATTGCTCAAAGAGATCTACCTTTTTGACTTGCACTCATCAGGATTGACATGCAAGAAAACCAAATTTAGAAAGGGAACAACAACTTACATACCATGGGTCAAGAGTGCTGATTGGTTAGACTGTGTTCTTGCAAGTGGTAGAGGTAGCAGAGAGGAGAGCAATGGGAGGGAGAGATGGGTGGGAGAGGAGATGGGTGGGAGAGGAGATGGGTGGGAGAGAGGTGGGTGGGAGAGAGATAGGTGGGAGAGGGATGGGAGAGAGCTGTGTGGGAGAGAGATGGGTGGGAAAGAGATGGGTGGGAGAAGGATGGATGGGAGAGAAATGGGTGGGAGAGAGATGGGTGGGAGAGGAGATGGGTGGGAGAGGAGGTGGGTGGGAGAGGAGATGGGTGGGAGAGGAGAGGGTGGGAGAGGAGATGGGTGGGAGAGAGATAGGTGGGAGAGGAGATGGGTGGGAGAGAGATAGGTGGGAGAGGAGATGGGTGGGAGAGAGATGGGTGGGAGAGGAGAGGGTGGGAGAGGAGAGGGTGGGAGAGGAGATGGGTGGGAGAGAGATAGGTGGGAGAGGAGATGGGTGGGAGAGAGATAGGTGGGAGAGGAGATGGGTGGGAGAGAGATGGGTGGGAGAGGAGAGGGTGGGAGAGGAGAGGGTGGGAGAGGAGATGGGTGGGAGAGGAGATGGGTGGGAGAGAGATAGGTGGGAGAGGAGATGGGTGGGAGAGAGATGGGTGGGAGAGAGATGGGTGGGAGAGAGATGGGTGGGAGAGGAGAGGGTGGGAGAGGAGAGGGTGGGAGAGGAGATGGGTGGGAGAGAGATAGGTGGGAGAGGAGATGGGTGGGAGAGAGATGGGTGGGAGAGGAGATGGGTGGGAGAGAGATGGGTGGGAGAGGAGAGGGTGGGAGAGGAGATGGGTGGGAGAGAGATAGGTGGGAGAGGAGAGGGTGGGAGAGGAGATGGATGGGAGAGAGATGGGTGGGAGAGGAGATGGGTGGGAGAGGAGAGGGTGGGAGAGGAGAGGGTGGGAGAGAGATGGGTGGGAGAGGAGATGGGTGGGAGAGAGATAGGTGGGAGAGAGATGGGTGGGAGAGAGATAGGTGGGAGAGGAGATGGGTGGGAGAGAGATGGGTGGGAGAGGAGATGGGTGGGAAAGGAGATGGGTGGGAGAGGAGATGGGTGGGAGAGGAGATGGGTGGGAGAGGAGATGGGTGGGAGAGAGATAGGTGGGAGAGAGATAGGTGGGAGAGAGATGGGTGGGAGAGGAGATGTGGAAGAGATTGAATGCCAAAAGAGAAAACTGTGGTTCCCATGTGTTTCCAGAGTTATTTGCGGTGGTATTGTGTTTGAACTGGGATGAGAGGGTGGGGGAATCTGCTGTCTGAGAGGATTGTATCTCCCAATAGGCGGGCGGCTTTCCCCACCCTCTGGGAACTGGGGCAGTGTGTACACAGTTCTCACCAGTTTCTGCCTCCTTACCTCTCTATTGAGCTGGGAGATCAGATCCCTGAGATCCAGTGAAATTCCTTCCATGGCGTCAGCTAGGGCTGATCCTTCATCTTGGCCAATCTCATGGATCCGTTGCATATCCACGTGGATCCAGAAAACCTGAAGATCTCTCCAACTCTGCTGTAATCGCTCCTCGTCCTGGAGAGAGGAGGCAAGGTGTGAAAACGAGAACAATCTGCTTCCCAGCAACAGAGAAGAATGGAAAAGAATGGCTGGGGTTTGGTACCTGCATCTCCAACCACTGTCTGTAGGACATTTGGCAGTTCGGGAGACTTCTCATCATGAGGCTGTAATCTTCAAAGGATGGGCTCCCAATGTTCACTTCTTTCTGAAGTTAGAAAGAAAACACAGTGTTTGACCACGTTGAAGCAGCTGATGTTAACCTTGACTTTGACGAATGTGGACTTGATCAGTGGAAGAGTGACAGAAAGTTATCCATTAGCCCCTATTCTTTCACAGGCCATTCAGCCCTTCTACTGCATGCTGGTGTTTTGGTTCTCCTCAGCCTACCCCCACCTGTTTATCATCGTCCCTTCAACATCTCCATCTATTCCTTTGTCCACTGGCTGTTCATCCAGCAAATTCTCCAATGATTCCCACCCCACCCCACCCCCCTTCCACTCCCCATGGAGGTTAGCTTCCCCTCCCCCCCCCGCCCCCAATTCCCTGGGGAAGGTATTTCTCCTGAATTCTCGAATGGATTTATTATGGAGAGTCTATATCACTGACTGAGAATCCTAGTCAGCCCCACAAGAATCCATCCACCCTGTCACAGAAACACAGGAGCTAGGAGCAGGCCATTCGGCCCTTTGAGCCTGTTCCGTCATTGATTATGCCCATGGCTGATTCCCCCGCCCACTCAGCCCCCGTTCCTGCCTTCTCTCCAGACCCTTTGATCCCTTTGACACTCTGACCAATATCTAACCCCCTCTACATTTGAAACCCTCGGCTCAGGTAAATTATGTCGGAGATCACTCATGATCCCCGGTGGATTTAATGTGAGAGGGTCAGAGGGGAGTCATGACCCCACCCCCCGAGGCTTACGTAGTTTGTGATGAAGGTGTGGACGTTTTGCAGGGTAGCCTTGGTCAGAGAGATGCTCTGGTCAAAGGCGTTGCTGAGGCTGGTGTGACCTGTTGGAGCAGCCAATGAAATCGCCAGGATGGAGAGAACCAGGGAGCTGACCGCAGCGATCATGGTGGGACCTGTCACAAAGAAGGACATTGTCAATGTGGTCACCACACCGAGAGAGAGCCTTCACTCCGAGACACTGTCAGCTCCTTACTCGTCAGCACCAAAAACAATATGCATTTATAGCCCCATTTTACACTAAGTACAGACGACTGGTCAGAGAACTGGAGTTTATAGGAGGTGGGGTGGGGGATCAGGGGTGGGGAGGGGGTGGGAGAGAGGGAGGGGGTGGGAGAAGGATGGGGCCAGGGAGGGAGGAGGGAGAGAGAGGAAGGGGAGGGGGAGGGGGTGGGAGAGAGGGAGATGGACAGGAGAAGGATGGGGCCAGGGAGGGAGGAGGGAGAGAGAGGAAGGGGAGGGGGTGGGAGAGAGGGAGATGGGCAGAGAGGAAGGGGGGAGGGAGGGGGTGGGAGAGAGGGAGATGGACAGAGAGGAAGGGGGGAGCAGGAGAGAGAGAGCGAGAGGAAGGGGAGAGGAAGAGAGGGGTGATGGTTTGGGAGGCGGGTGAGGGAGAGGGAAGAGGTTTTGGGGTGCCAGGGCTCAGGCAGCTCAGGGATGGTGAGGGATTGAAGGAGGGCAGAGCTCCGAGAGAGGAGTAGTGAGATACTAGAGATCCACCCACTGCACCCATTCTCACTCTCATTCCCCTTTCTACACTGGATCACACAGATCCTCGAAAGACTACAATACCCAGACCCATCTCCACAGTGGATCATTCAATCCTCCCAAACTCTGGATGACTTCGACCCAAGTCCGCAGTGGATCACTCAATCTTCTTAACCTGTAGATCATATAATTGTCTCTCCAGGGATAGACCAGTCAACCTCCTCCCACAATGGATCACTCATGCTCTCTCTCTCTCTCTGAAGTAGATCACTTAGACCCCTTTCCCTCAGTGGATCACTCAATTCCCTCTCCACAGTGGATGATTCGATCCTCCCAACAGTTAATGCAGTGACCCTCCTATCTATTGTTGACTCCCCTCCACAGTAGATTATGCAGACACCACCCCACAGTAGATCACTGAACCTGTCCCCAGAATAGGTTAGTCATATCCCTCTCTGCCCACAGTGGATCACTCATGATCACTCGAATCTCCTACCTGTCAGTTTGGTTGTGAGTGTGGAGAGTCGAGCACAGACCCCGTTGTGATGGTCCAGCAAGTTTGAAATGACGGGGTAGCACTTGCTGCCTTTATGTAGTCTGCTTGCCTTAGAGATCCTCCCACAAAAGAAAAGATTACGTTTTCTTAAATTTCCCAAACCACAAGACCATCAAGGTTTCATTTAATATCGAGTGTTGGATATTTTCACAATCTGTAATGGGCAAATGCTGACTTGATAGAATTGGTGATGATGTACAGGAACTGGAGATTTCAATTAACTTTCCACCCTAACTTGCTATGATTATTAAAATCACAACTCAGTCACATCCAATACATCTCCAATGGGTTAATCTGCAGAAAACAACATTGGAGATCTGAAACAAAAACCAAATGTGCTAGAGAAACTCAGCAGGTCTGGCAGCATCTACAGAGAGTGACAGGAGTTAATGTCTCGGGTCTGGTCTGATTCTTCACTAGGGAAATATCAGTATAATCCCTGCGAGTGAACCAGCTGAACTGACTATTCCATCTGCAAGCACTCCCCACCTTCCCAACCCTCTCCCTCACCTCGCTGTCCCTCCCTTTGGAACCTGTCTGCTCCTCTGGGATTGTCTGTCCCTTAGGGATCTGTCTCTCCCTCTGGGATCTGTCCCTCCCTCTGGGATCTGTCCCTCCCTCTGGGATCTGTCTCTCACTCTGGGATCTGTCCCTCCCTCTGGGATCTGTCTCTCCCTCTGGGATCTGTCCCTCCCTCTGGGATCTGTCTCTCACTCTGGGATCTGTCCCTCCCTCTGGGATCTGACTGTCCCTCTGGGATCATTCCCTCCCTCTGGGATCTGTCCCTCACCCTGGGATCTGTCTCTCCCTCTGGGATCTGTCTCTCACCCTGGGATCTGTCTCTCCCTCAGGGATCTGTCCCTCACCCTGGGATCATTCCCTCCCTCTGGGATCTGTCCCTCATCCTGGGATCTGTCTCTCACCCTGGGATCTGTCCCTCACCCTGGGATCTGTCCCTCCTTCTGGGATCTGTCTCTCCTTCTGGGATCTGTCTCTCCCTCTGGGATCTGTCTCTCCCAGAAATACACTGCCTGGCTTCCACTAAAGAGTCCCCTTCCCTCGGCTGTTTCTCCAGCATGTTTTCCACAACACTTTGAGAGAACAACCAGATTTGAAACAATGGACTTGCATTTCCATAGCACCTTTCACATCCTCAGGACATCATGAAGGGTTTGCCAGACACTAAATAGCTTTAGCTCCGTGGGATTGGAGAGGAAGCGTAATACATAGAAAGACAGGAGCAGGAGTAGGCCATTCATTATGATTGTGGTTCAATATGATCACCTTCTGTTACTGCTATCCCCACATAGCCTTCAATCCTTTCGCCCTTTCTGAAAATATTCAATATTTCCACCTTGACAGCTTTTTCTGTGGCAGAGAATGCCACAGGCTTCCCCAGCTCCCCCCAACTCTGAGAGATTTCTCCAGTCCCCGGACTCCCTGGCCATTGGGAACATCATTCCTGCACCTACCCTGCCCAGTCCAGTTAGAATTCGATAGGTCCCTCGGAGATCCCCTTCTCATTCCTCCAACCTCCAGTCAATATCATCCGAACCAACCCAGTCTCTCTCTCTTCATACCTCATCACTGCCATCCCTGGAAACAGTCAGGAAATTAGCAGCATTTGTTGAGGGTGGCGACAGAGCAAGATCCCACAGGCAGCCAGGTGAGAGTGATCAGGAGATCATTTTAGATGGAGTTAGATCAGGAAGTAATCTTAGCCAAGGTGGACAGTCCCCCTACTCTGCAGATTTGTGTCACTGGATCCTTATATTCACCACCCCCACCACCCCTACACCCAGGCAGGGACAGATGACAAGGGCTTTCTGAGGCCACTCTTCCCCTCACTCACAGTGCAAAGATGCAATTCTATCCCGGGGTCTGTTTGTTTCTGTGACTGGGCAGAATCTCCACTGAGTGGAACAACAGATAACCCTGGAATGTTCCAGATTGTTTCAGACTTGGAGCTGAGAAATACCACTAACAAACGGGCCGCAAGAGAGGGGATTCTTACTGAGAGCAGAGACTGTCATGGAATCAAACAAGTGACTTCCAGCTCACCCAGATCCGAGCTGAAACATACAGCAAGAGCTGCATTGTCATGGCGCCATTCACAAACACGCAACACTTCCCAAAACAGTTTGCAGCCACTAAAACACCATGGAGGTTAGACACTGTCACTAAGTAGGAAAGAGGGGAAGGACATCTGCAAAGCAAGATCCCAGAATGCAACAGTGAGTAACTGAGCTGCTAATCTGCTTTGGTGATGATGTTGCTGTCTTTCAGGGATAAATATTGACCTACACAACATCACTTTGAACTTCTCATTCCCCCTCTTTTAAATTAGTAACTGACAATCTGCATTTACACTCCCTCAGCACTGACCCTCCGACAGTGCGGCACTACCTCAGCACTGACCCTCTGACAGTACGGCACTCCCTCAGCACTGACCCTCCAACAGTGCGGCACGCCCTCAGCACTGACCCTCCGACAGTGCAGCACTCCCTCAGCACTGACCCTCCGACAGTACGGCACTCCCTCAGCACTGACCCTCCGACAGTGCGGCACTCCCTCAGTACTGACCCTCCGACAGTGCGGCACTCCCTCAGCACTGACACTCCAACAGTGCGGCACGCCCTCAGCACTGACCCTCCGACAGTGCGGCACTCCCTCAGTACTGACCCTCCGACAGTGCGGCACTCCCTCAGCGCTGACCCTCCGACAGTGCAGCACTCCCTCAGCACTGACCCTCCGACAGTGCGGCACTCCCTCAGTACTGACTCTCCGACAGTGCGGCACTCCCTCAGTACTGAACCTCCGACAGTGCAGCACTCCCTCAGTACTGACCCTCCAACAGTGCGGCGCTCCCTCAGCACTGACCCTCTGACAGTGCGGCACTCCCTCAGTACTGACCCTCCGATAGTGCGGCACTCCCTCAGCACTGACCCTCCAACAGTGCGGCACTCCCTCAGTACTGACCCTCCAACAGTGCGGCACTCCCTCAGTACTGACCCTCTGACAGTGCGGCACTCCCTCAGTACTGACCCTCTGACAGTGCGGCGCTCCCTCAGCACTGACCCTCCGACAGTGCGGCACTCCCTCAACACTGACCCTCCGACAGTGCGGCACTCCCTCAGCACTGACCCTCCGACAGGGCGGCATCCTCCCTGTATTCCTGGAGCCTTGAACCTTCCTTTCGAATCCTCTGGAGTTAGTACTTGAATTTACTGTGTGGACTTGGAGCTGAGTGAGAGAGAGAGGGAGACTGAGAGAGAGAAACAGTGAGTACGAGAGGGATCAGTCCTGCTGGAAGCTGATGGTTTGCATCGTGTGACGGTGTCGAACCTTGTCGAGTCTGTGCTTGTTCTGGAAGTTGCTTCACAGCTGATGGAACATCAGCTTGAGACCCCTGAGCTGTCTGTCCAATACCCCAAACCGGAATCTACTGGCTCTTTGCTAGCTCCTGTGGCTAGCATCTTGTGAGCTATGTCCATTACGAACTTTCACGTGGAGTTAACCTTCACGCCTCCTTCCTGGCTGCGTGTTATCATGAACAGTTGGAAGTGTCCATTGGTGCCAGGATCAGCTGATGGTGCTGTATCTGTGGTCAGCTCATTCCAGAGTCTCCTGGTCAGACTATGTGAGAGTCACATCACCCTGCCTTACTCCATCGTCATTCACGTGTTCTATGGGAACACCGAGGCAGGGCAGCAGTCATTTCCCTGGGAGGTCAAGTTCTCTTCACTCAAGGGGTTTTTCTTCAATCCCAGGGCGAGAGCGCTCAGGCTAGGCCAGTATTT
The DNA here is from genome assembly GCF_047496795.1 of Chiloscyllium punctatum. Lineage (NCBI taxonomy): Eukaryota > Metazoa > Chordata > Chondrichthyes > Orectolobiformes > Hemiscylliidae > Chiloscyllium > Chiloscyllium punctatum. The sequence goes on along the minus strand of NC_092757.1, from coordinate 93,428,897 downwards.
ATTGTCTATCACTAATTGCCCAGAGGGCAGTTAACAATTCACCCCATGTTTTTTGAGTCTGGAGTCACATATAGGCCAGACCAGGTGAGGACAGCAGATTTCTGTCCCAAATGGACATTCATGAACCCAATGGGAATTTGATGACAGTGCTCAAATTTCAGAAAGATTTTTATTTCAGGTTTGTATTGATCTCAGATTTCCCCATCTGTCATAGTGTGTTCCCAATACTTTCTGAGAATAGCTCAGTCAGTGTGATAAACAATCAGTTTTCCCCATGGGTTTGGCTGGTGATGCTGGTTAAAGTGGAGTTGGGGCATTTCCAGGACAGTGGAGGCACAAAAGTGTTGTTGGTTCACTCTTTATCCAATGTTTAAATTCATATTGCATTCTCACGTACAGTTGTGTGTGAGTGCGTGAGTGCGTATGTGTATGTGCGTGAGTGAGTGTGTGTGTGTGGGTATGAGAGAATTTGTGTGTGTGTGTGAGTATGAGTGTGAATGTTGTGAGTGTGAGTGTGTGTGTAAGTATGAGTGTGAATGTGTGAATGTGTGAGTGTGTGAGTGTGAGTGTGAGTATGTGTGTGAATGTGTGAGTATGAGTGTGAATGTGTGAGTGTGAATGTGTGAGTATGAGTGTGAATGTGTGAGTGTGTGTGTGTGAGTATGAGGGTGAATGTGTGAGTGTGTGTGTATGAGGGTAAGTGTGTGTGAGTATGAGTGTGAATGTGTGCAATGTGTGAATGTGTGAGTGTGTGTGAAACAACATTTCTGAGGATTACTGTCAGTCTTTCAGGTCCTCTGGCCTCCCATTTCCCAGCCTGCACCACTGTCCCCATTGGCTCCAGCAGCCCTTGATCCCAGTCCTTCCTATTTCACACCTCCACCTCCCACATCAACCCCACAAAACCCCCTCAACCTTGACCAACGCTCTCACTCTTGTCTGTCCTCAGCCTCCAGCCATGTCACACAGTCAGAGAGTCACAGAGATTTCTCACTCACATCTGATCCATTCACGCTCTCCCCTTCCCTTCTCAGCTGTGGAGTTAAACAAGAAAAAAAACAGTCAGTCATACAGAGTCATAGAGATAGACAACATGGAAACAGTCCCTTTGCCCCAACCTGTCTATGCCAACCCAGATATCCCAACCCAATCTAGTCCCACCTACCAGCACCCGGCCCATATCCCTCCAAACCCTTCCTATTCATATACCCATCCAAATGCCTCTTAAATGTTGCAATTGTACCAGCCTCCACCACATCCCCTGACAGCTCATTCCATACACGCACCACCCTCTGTGTGAAAAAGTTGCCCCTTAGGCCTCTTTTATATCTTTCCCCTCTCACCCTAACCCTATGCCCTCTAGTTCTGGACTCCCCCACCCCAGAGAAAAAACCTTGTCTATTTACCCTATCCATCTTAGGATAGGAGTAGGCCATTCAGCCCCTCAAGCCTGCTCCACCCTTTAACAAGTCCATGATCTTCAGCATCAATAGTGCTGCCTCACAGACAGACAGAGGCTCACATGGTGTAGAAAAGGCCATTCGGCCCATAGTCTCTGTGCTAACCTATCTTGGCTAGACTAATCCCACTTTCCAATCCTGTTTTCCCGCAGCATCCCCACGACACCTTCAATAAATGGCAACCCCTGAAATCATTTTCCCCAGTTTCAGTTACCTGCAGTTTGCCGCAGGCCGAACATATTGTAGGGAACCTTCCAGAACCAGGGACGAGGGGGCTGCTGGGAAGGTATGTTTGCCCTTGAAACGAATGGGTTCGCTCATATCTGTGGTATCGGTCCTGCCTGGTAGGTCATGGAATGTATCCTCAGTATGTACAGGGGGGTCTACTGTATCTGAAAAGCCTCATCCTCTGTCTTGACTGTACTCAAAGGTGAAGGCCTCCACTGGAGAGTAACAGTAATATACTGCTTACCCGAACTGTAGATCTCACATGCTGACATCCATCAGCCTCCATGACAGGGAAATCCAAAGCTTCACCACCTCCTGAGAGGACCAGGGCCTTGTCACCTCAGTGTGAAACGGTTGACTCCTCCTTCTGAGATTATCCCCTAGATCCAAGGCCCCAGCCTGGGGAAACACCCTTCCTGCATTGACCTTGTCAAACGTTTCACTGTTTTATGAGATTCTTTAAAACTTGAGCGAATAAGAGCCCAGTCTCCTTAGGGGACAGTCCCAGGGATTAGCTCAAACACCACTGCATTCCATCTCTGTATATCCTTCCTCAGATGAAAAGAACGAAGCTGTACACAATTTTGCAGAGACAGTCTCACCGAGGCTCACTATTGCTGTGAGGAGACCCCTTCCTTCCCTTATTCCTGTCCTCCAATCACCTGGGGACAAAGATCAGCAAGCCACTGTTGCTAACTGAGTGACTCATGAACATGTCTGACCAAATTCCTCCTGGCATCAATCTCATCATTTCAGAAATATTCCTCATTTCTGCTTCTCCCACAGAAATGGAACAACCTCATTTACCATTCCATTCCATCTCCCATCCCCTCTCCCACTGTTTACATCTGCTTGAAGCCTCTTTGCATCTTCCTCATAAATCTCATTCTCACCTCGTTTAGTCTCGTCTGCAAACCTGGAAAACTAAGGCATGGTCCCCGCACCCAAATCATTGAGAGATAGATTGCAAATAACTGGGATACCAATCGCTGATCCTTGTGGGACTCCACCAGTCACAGCCTGCCAACCAGACAATCACCTAGAGCCATTCTCACTCCAGATCAGTATATTCCCACAGCCCCGTGTGTTTTAATTTTGATCACTCGCGCCTTGTATCGAGAGCTTTTTGAAAATCCAAATATCTCACATCCACAGGTTCACCCACATCCAATCTGCTGGTTACATTTTCAAAAACATCCAACAGATTCCTCAGAGATCATTCTCCTTCCATACTTCCATGTTGACTGCTCAATCCTGACACAATATTCCAAATGTTCGGTCGTCACATTCTCAGCGATAGATTCTAGCATTTTCCTTACCGATGACAGGCAGGGTTTCAGGGATAGGATGGGCATGGGGAGGATGCTCTTCGGAGGGTTGGTGTGGACTCAATGGACCGAATGGCCTGCTTTCATACTGGAGGGATTCTATGAAACAAAACTGGAGCTCCCAGTTCCTCTTTCTTTCATGAACAGTGGGGCGACCCTTTCCATCAATTACAGGAAAAGTGAATATTCCAGAGCCTGGGAATGTGACCACCAGTGCCAATGCGCTTACTATCTCTGCAGCCACCTATTTTGACACTCTGGGCGATAAATCCTCAGGTCCAAGGGATTTAGCGTCTGTCAGTTCTATTCATTTCGCCAGTACTTTTTTTACATAAATTTCTTTCAGTTCCTCATTCTCGCTAATCTCTTGGTTTTCGAATATCTTCCTCTGCAAAGTCTGACACTAATGATTGATTTAGTTTCCATCCCACTACCTTATCTCTTCCCATGAATTCATGTCTCTGCCTTTAAGGTGGACACATTCATTCCTGTTAAAAACCTTACCTTTGGACATACCTAGAGAAGCTTTTACTGTCTGTTTTCATGTTTCTCACTAATAAATCTCCAAATTCGACTTTTGCTTTCTTCATCAGATTCTTGATCTTCCTTTGCTGAATTCTAAAATATTCCCAATCCTCAGGTTCATTATATTTTCAGCAACTTTGGAGAATCTTCCTTTCATCTAGTATTATCTGTAACCTCTGTTAACCATTAGCCGTGGTTGGATAATTTTCCTGCTGGCTTTTTATGTTGGTTTGTTGTAAATCAGGGATTAATTATTCAAATGTCAGTCTACTGTAGATTCCCAATCTCCCACAGCCCCTCATACTTGGATTTAAGACCCAAGTCTTAGATTAACTAAATTAGAACATAGAACATAGAACATAGAACAATACAGCACAGAACAGGCCCTTCGGCCCACGATGTTGTGCCGAACTTCTATCCTAGATTAAGCACCCATCCATGTACCTATCCAAATGCCGCTTAAAGGTCGCCAATGAATCTGACTCTACCACTCCCACGGGCAGCGCATTCCATGCCCCCACCACTCTCTGGGTGAAGAACCCACCCCTGACATCTCCCCTATACCTTCCACCGTTCACCTTAAATTTATGTCCCCTTGTAACACTCTGTTGTACCCAGGGAAAAAGTTTCTGACTGTCTACTCTATCTATTCCTCTGATCATCTTATAAACCTCTATCAAGTCACCCCTCATCCTTCGCCGTTCCAACGAGAAAAGGCCGAGAACTCTCAACCTATCCTCGTACGACCTACTCTCCATTCCAGGCAACATCCTGGTAAATCTTCTCTGCACCCTCTCCAAAGCTTCCACATCTTTCCTAAAGTGAGGCGACCAGAACTGCACACAGTACTCCAAATGTGGCCTAACCAAAGTCCTGTACAGCTGCAACATCACCTCACGACTCTTGAATTCAATCCCTCTGCTAATGAACGATAATACTCCATAGGCCTTCTTACAAACTCTATCCACCTGAGTGGCAACCTTCAAAGATCTATGTACATAGACCCCAAGATCCCTCTGTTCCTCCACCTGACCAAGAACCCTACCATTAACCCTGTATTCCGCATTCTTATTTGTTCTTCCAAAATGGACAACTTCACACTTGGCAGGGTTGAACTCCATCTGCCACTCCTCAGCCCAGCTCTGCATCATATCTAAGTCCCTCTGCAGCCGACAACAGCCCTCCTCACTGTCCACAACTCCACCTATCTTTGTATCATCTGCAAATTTACTGACCCACCCTTCGACTCCCTCATCTAAGTCATTAATAAAAATTACAAACAGCAGAGGACCCAGAACTGATCCCTGCGGAACTCCACTTGTAACTGGACTCCATGCTGAATATTTACCATCTACTACCACTCTCTGACTTCGACCGGTTAGCCAGTTTTCTATCCAATTGGCCAAATTTCCCTCTATCCCATGCCTCCTGACTTTCCGCATAAGCCTACCATGGGGAACCTTATCAAATGCCTTACTAAAATCCATGTACACTACATCCACTGCTCTACCCTCATCCACATGCTTGGTCACCTCCTCGAAGAATTCAATAAGACTTGTAAGGCAAGACCTACCCTTCACAAATCCGTGCTGGCTGTCCCTAATCAAGCAGTGCCGTTCCAGATACTCGTAAATCCTATCCCTCAGTACCCTTTCCATTACTTTGCCTACCACAGAAGTAAGACTAACTGGCCTGTAATTCCCGGGGTTATCCCTATTCCCTTTTTTGAACAGGGGCACAACATTCGCTACTCTCCAGTCCCCTGGTACCACCCCAGTTGCCAGTGAAGACGAGAAGATCATTGCCAACGGTACTGCAATTTCCTCTCTTGCTTCCCACATAATCCTAGGATATATCCCGTCAGGCCCGGGGGACTTGTCTATCCTCAAGTTGTTCAAAATGTCCAACACATCTTCCTTCCTAACAGATATCTCTTCTAGCTTATTAGTCCGTTTCACACTCTCCTCTTCAACAATACAGTCCCTCTCGTTCGTAAATACTGAAGAGAAGTACTTGTTCAAGACCTCTCCTATCTCTTCCGACTCAATACACAGTCTCCCACCACTGTCCTTGATCGGACCTACCCTCGTTCTCGTCATTCTCAGGTTTCTCACATACGCATAGAATGCCTTGGGGTTATCCTTGATCCTATCCGCCAGGGATTTTTCATGCCCTCTCTTAGCTCTCCTAATCCCTTTCTTCAGGTCCCTTCTGGCTATCCTGTATCCCTCCACTGCTCTGTCTGAACCTTGTTTCCTCAACCTTATGTAAGCCTCCTTCTTCCTCTTTACTAGACATTCAACCTCCCTCGTCAACCAAGGCTCCCTCACACGACCATTTCTTTCCTGCCTGATCGGTACATACATATCAAGGACACGTCGTATCTGCTCCTTGAAAAAGTCCCACATTTCCACCACATCCTTCCCTGACAGCCTATGCTCCCAACGTATGCTCCTCAAATCCTGTCTTACAGCATCGTAATTTCCCTTCCCCCAATTGTAGAAACTTCCTTGTTGTGCGCACCTATCTCTCTCCATAACCAAGGTGAAAGTCACAGAATTGTGGTCGCCATCACCAAAATGTTCACCCACTAACAAGCCCACCACTTGTCCCGGTTCGTTACCGAGTACCAAATCCAATATGGCCTCCCCTCTGGTTGGACAATCTACATACTGCGTTAGAAAAGCTTCCTGGACACACTGCACAAACACCGCCCCATCCAATCTACTTGATCTAAAGAGCTTCCAATCAATATTTGGGAAGTTGAAGTCGCCCATGACTACGACCCTGTGGCTTCTGCACCTTTCCAAAATCTGTTTCCCAATCTGTTTCTCCACATCTCTGCTGCTATTGGGGGGCCTATAATAAACACCCAACAAGGTGACTGCACCTTTCCTATTTCTGACTTCAGCCCATACTACCTCCAGAGGCAGATCCCCCTCAAACTTCCTTTCTGCAGCCGTTATACCATTAACTTCACAAATCTGATTTAAACAATAATAAACTGAGTGCTGTGAGATCCTCCTGGGTTTTATGGCAGAGGTTGGATTGTATTAAATCAGCTTCGCTTCTCCGAGTTTCGAGAGTGTGTAATTGTATCCCAAGTACAAAGCTGCCCAGTGCCGGGGTGTGGCTCAACTCATTACTGACTCTGTCCCTGAGGCTAGTACACATGAGGGCAGAAACAGACCATTCAGTCCATCGAGCCTCCCTGTCATTCGGTCTGATCACAGCTGATCCATTTTCCTGTCTTTTCCCCATAATTCTTGATTGCTTCCCTGATTAAAAATCTCTCCATCTCAGCCCGTCACCTGGAGATTTGAAGTTTCACATTGCGCCTCATTAACCTCACACGACCTCTCCTGCCCTTTGTGTGCTCCCTCTTCCCCCAGTCCCTGACCCTCTGGGAATGTGGGACAGGATGGGTTGGTGCAACAATGCATGCTCGGACGTGGGAGAACCTACTGCGTAGTGATGCTCCCAACTCATCCCGACATTCAAAAGTAGTTCCATCTCCACTCATCATGCTTGTGAATCCACTGGGAACCATTAGCTCAGAGAGTCGTTCTGGCACGGAAAGTGGCCCTTCAGCCCATTGAGTCCATTCTGTAATGTCACTGGATAGCAGTGACAAGAACTCTCTTCCTGAAGCCTCGAGGATTCAATTTCTCCTGTGGTCATCCTGAGGTTTCTGAGACCCTTCTCTCATCCCCAGGCAAACTGATTACCCCATCGTCAAGAGGAATCTCACAGGGCAGTCAGAGATACCCCTGGGCAGGGATATCCCGGGGCTGGGATACCCCAAGGATGGGATACCCCAAGGATGGGATACCCCCGGGGCTGAGATACCCCCTGGGCTGGGACACCTCAGGCTGAACCCCCCCTGGGTAATTTGGGCAGGGTCTGGGTCAATGGCAGTCAGGGGGCCATTGCGGTCCACTTTCTGGGCAGAGACCTGGAGGGGATGAGGGCGGGGCTGAGGTGGGACTGCCTCCTCCCTCAAAAGCCCTAGACCATGGCCAACGTTGGCACTCAATCCCCCTCCCACCCAACCACCCCTCCCTCCCCCGCCCGAACCCCTGGGTCAGTGCAGTCTCAGTCTCAGGTGCCTGGAGGAAGCCGGATGGTTTGTCTCTGTGTTCTGCCAGGGTGAGCACCACCCTGTGAAAAAACCTTTCAGGTGGGGCGAGGCCTCTGTTCACTTACCACCTGGTTCTGCCACACATCATGCCACAGTCCATGCTGTGGGTTTGGAGGGATATGGGCCGGGTGCTGGCAGGTGGGACTAGATTGGGCTGGGATATCTGGTCAGTATGGACAGGTTGGACCAAAGGGTCTGTTTCCATGCTGTACACCTCTATGACTCTATGAAAGAACTGAGGCATGTACCAAAACCTGCCGAGGATGCAGAGATAAGGAGGGAGATGAAGAGAGCAGAAGGAGCCACCCTATCATTTGTATCTGCCCACTGTGCCTTCCACTGATGTGTTTCCTTGCAGACCCGCTGTGTTGGTATCAGTGCACAGGGAAGCTAAGACACAATGCACATTTCAGACCACTCCAGGTGCAAGCCCAGGTCTTGGGGCTGTCCGTCACTCTGACTAAATCAAACAGCATGCTGTTTCCATTCTCTGTCACGGGTAAGAGTACAGACTGTATCCAGCTGGTCTAATGTTGACAAAATTTTTTAAACATCAGCTGTTCGCTATAAATCTACAAATGGACAGCACTTACTAAACATTCCCAGTGGTGTTAATAGCTAGTTTAACAATTAATTGAAGATGATTAGTCAAGCTCGTAATGTGTCTCATTTACACTTTTCCAGAAGAGCACTTATTCAGGGACTCATTCTCCAAAACCAAACAGAACAGTTTGCAAGCTCCAGGGAAGGTTCCTATAGGTTGGACATCCACATCCATGTGCAATATTTTTAAAATGCTCAAGTTTGCAGGATGTAGTGAGTGATGTGTCACAGGGCACAGTGTGGGTCCTCACCCTTTCACAGTTTAAATGAATTTATTGGTCAGAGTATTGAGTACAGGAGTTGGGGGGTCATGTTGCGGCTGTACAGGACATTGGTTAGGCCACTGTTGGAATATCGCCTGCAATTCTGGTCTCCTTCCTATTGGAAAGATGTTGTGAAACTTGAAAGGGTTCGAAAAGATTTACAAGGATGTTGCCAGGGTTGGAGGATCTGAGCTACAGGGAGAGGCTGAACAGGCTGGGGCTGTTTTCCCTGGAACGTCGGAGGCTGAGGGGTGACCTTATAGAGGTTTATAAAATCATGAGGGACATGGATAGGGTAAATAGACAAAGTGTTTTCCCTGGTGTCGGGGAGTCCAGAACTAGAGGGCATAGGTTTAGGGTGAGAGGGGAAAGATTTAAAAGGGACCTAAGGGGTAACCTTTTCACACAGAGGGTGGTACGTGTATGGAATGAGCTACCAGAGGAAATGGTGGAGGCTGGTACAATTACAACATTTAAGAGACATTTGGATGGGTATATGAATAGGAAGGGTTTGGAGGGATATGGGCCGGGTGCTGGCAGGTGGGACAAGATTGGGTTGGGATATCTGGTCAGTATGGACGGGTTGGACCAAAGGGTCTGTTTCCATGCTGTACACCTCTATGACTCTATGAAAGAACTGAGGCATGTACCAAAACCTGCCGAGGATGCAGAGATAAGGAGGGAGATGAAGAGAGCAGAAGGAGCCAATAAATGTGTGGGTACAGCTGTGGTCCATAGAGTAAATGTTTAAAAATGTAACTTAGGCCCAGTTAACAGGAAGAGTAAAAAAAGCTTATGGAAATACTGGGTGCTCACTTCTGAGAGGCAGAGGGATATGAACTAAAGAAGGCGAGTGTGTAGGTACAGCAAGTCATCAGGAAAGCTAATAGAATGTGAGGGGTTTATTGTGAGGGGAATCGAATGTTAGAGCAGGGAGGTTACCCTTCAGTTATACAGGGCATTGGTGAGAGCACATCTGGAATACTGTGTACAGGACTGAGCACAGTGTTTAAGGAGGAATTGTAAACGGAGTTGGAGGTAATTCAGAGAAGGCTTAAACCAGACTAATCCCTGAAATTAAAGGGTTGTTCTGTGAGGCTAGTTTGGACATACTGGGTTTGTTTCTGCTGGAGTTTATAGAGTGAAGGGCAACCTGATTGAATCCTATAAGAGTCTGAGGGGTGTTGACCAGGTGGATATGTCACCTGACCCCCACCACTGTCACTATTTCCAAAAGTGATCCTGTATTGCTCAAAAGATTTGAGACTTCACTGCAAAATGGTAAAATTGCTCTAAAGGTAGCGGGTGCTGACACATCTGCAGAGTGCGACAGTGTCTGTAGCTGCATTGATCAAACAGCCCATTCAAAACCCTGACTCACAGCAAGCGGTATTCTCTGAATCTGCCTTTTACTCCTTATTCTCCAACATCCCCACTGAGTCGGAAACTATTTACAATTCTCCGCCCCAAAAAAGTCCCAAATTAACCACAAGAAAGGAGCTTTTTCTCAGAAGAGACACAGTTTAAAATAAAAAATTCAAATGAAGTTAAGGACAGGAGCCTCAGCTGGGTGAGACTCTATCTTTTCACAATCTGATTCATCACTGTCTTCTCTCGGAAGGAATCTCCTCCATGAGGGCTTCCCCAGTTGCCTCCCGGACAGAACACAGAAAATGCCACAAATCACGTTCTCAAAGTCTAGAGAAACGAGGTTAACTATTTCCCTTTTCTTGAAAATGTTTAACAAAACTCAGGAAATCCCATCAGAGGCCAATTTCTCCAGCTTCATGTCAATATATATCAAATAAGTATATAAAAAAACATAAATATATATGTTTTTTATCAAATTTAATACAATAAATCAATATTTACATCATAAATGACCATTTCTCAATATTTAGGGAGCAGCTCTGTAGAGCAGAGGGATCTAGGCATTCTGGTAGATGAATCATTAGGGGTGAATATGCAGATACAGCAAATAGTTAGGAAGACAAATTGTTCACTATTATTTATTACAAGTGGAATTGAATATAAAAGTAAGGATTCTCTGCTCCAGTGAACATTTTTAAGGAGCGATAGACAGATGGAAAGGTAATTGGGGGTTTCCGGGAATAGTTGGGAATGTGGGGTATGAAAGACAAACATATCCGCCACCATTGTATTGAAAGGCAGAGCTGGCTTGAGGGGCTGAATGGTTTCCTGCTGCTCCAATTTTGCATGTTCATTCATAACAGAGACATGAGGAACATCTCTCCCACACGGCAGGTGGTTAGAGTCGAGAACGTTCTGCCTGAGGATGTGATCCAGGCTATTGAAGGTCAATTGGACAATGATCTGAAGGGAGAAGATTGACAGGGTTATGGGCAAAGAACAAAAATGGGGGCGGGCTGAATTGTTCTTGCAGAGGGTTGAGGTGTATTTGTTTTAATGCAAGGAGTATGATGGTAGGGAAGATGAGTTTTGAGCTTATAATTATGCTATAGTCCATGCTATAGATGTTATCTATGCTGTAGATGTTGTGGCTATTACAGAGACTTGGTTGAAAGGGGGACAAGACCAGCAGCTTAATGTTGGGGATTTAGATGTTTCAGGTGAGATTGAGGGATGTACAAGAGGTGGCGGAGTCGCGTCACTGATAAGCAAGAATCTTGCAGCTGTACTGAGGGAGGACACCCTGGTCACATCCAGCAAGGCATTATGGTTAGAGCTCAGGAAAGGAAGGTGCAATTAATTTGATGGGGTTGTACTACAGGCCTCCCAACAGCCAGCGGGCGGGAAAGGAACAGATATGTGGACAGATTATGGAAAAATTTACAGCAACAGGATTGTTGTGGTGAGTGATTTTAACTTGTATTGACTGGGACCCGGTTAGTGCCAGGAGGTTGGATGGGGGTGAACCTAGGTGTGTCCAGGAGGGTTTTTGAAACAATATTTGAACAGTCCAACTAGGGAAGGGGCCATATTGACCTGGGATTGGGGAATGAGCCCGGCCAGGGAACCAAAGTTTTTCAGTGGGGGAGCATTTCAGGAGCAGTGACCGTCATTCTGTAAGTTTTAAATTACTTAGGGATAAGGATAAGAGTGGTCCTTTGGTGCAAGTATGAGACTGTAGGGATGTTCACGACCACAATATCAGGCAGGAACATATGAATGTAGATTGGGGGCAGCAATTTGAGGTAAATCTACATCTGGCATGGGGGCGTCTTTTCAAGGCCAGTTGATTAGAGTTCAGGGCCAGCATACTTCTGTGGAAATGAAGGAGAAGGATGGTAAGATATGGGAACCTTGGATGGCAAGAGAAATTGAGGATACACCAGGATATTGACAGGTTTTTTTTGGGTGGAAAAATGGCAGACGGAATTTAATCCGGACAAATGTGAGGTGATGCATTTTGGAAGATCGAATGCAGGAGGCAATATACAGTAAAAAGCAGAATGCTTCATGGTATCAACATGTCTCAGGATCTGGGCATACAGGTCCACTGTTTACTGACAGTGGCTACACAAGTGGATAATGTGGTCAAGAAGGCAGTTAGCATAGAGTATTAATTCTGGCAAGTCATGTTGCAGCTGTACAGAACTTTAGTTAAGCCACAAAAAACAGAAATAGCTGGAAAAGCTCAGCTTCTGTGGAGAGAAATCAGAATTAACGTTTTGGGTTGAGTGACCCTTTCTCAGGACTGGTTAGGTTACGTTTGGAATATTGTGTGCAGTTCTGGTTGTCACTCAATCAGAAGGATGTGAAGGATTTCCAGAGGGTAGAGAATCAGCTGTTGCCAGGTATGGAGGGTATTAGCCAGGAGGAGAGATCAGACAAACTTTGTTTGTTTTCACTGGAACATCGGAGGCTGAGGGGTGACCTGAAAGAAGTTTACAAAATGATGAGAGGCATGAATCCAATGGATAGAGCGTTTTTCCCAGGATAGAAACGTCAGTTACAAGGAGACATAAGTAGAAGGTAAAAGGAGGGGGGGGGGGGGGGGGGGGGAGTTTAAAGGAGATGTGAGAGGCAGGTTTTTTACTCAGAGAATGGTGAGTGCCTGGAAGGTGCTGCCAGAGGAGGGGGTGGAGGTGAATACGATAACAATGTTTCAGAGGCATCTTGACAGGTATATGACCGGGCAGCGAATACAGGGATAGGGACCATATAGAGGGATATGGACCGAATAGAGGGATAGGGACCATATAGAGGGATAGGGACCATATAGAGGGATACAGACCGAATAGAGGGATAGGGACCATATAGAGGGATATGGACCGAATAGAGGGATAGGGACCTTATAGAGGGATAGGGATCATATAGAGGGTTACAGACCGAATAGAGGGATAGGGACCTTATAGAAGAATACAGACTGTAGAGAGGGATATAGACCGCAAGGAGGGACATGGACCATATATTGGGATACGGACTGTATCGGGGGATATGGACCATATAGAGGGATATGGACCGTATAGATGGATACAGACCGTATAGAGGGATAAGGACCATATAGAGGAATACAGACTGTAGAAAGGGATATGGATCATAGAGAGGGATATGGACCATATAGAGGGACACAGACTGTATAGAGGAATACAGACTGTTTGGGCGATATGGACCATATAGAGGGATACAGACATTATAGAGGGATACGGACCGTATAGAGGAATACAGACTGTAGAGAGGGATATGGATCATATCAGGGATACGGACTGTATAGAGGGATACAAACCGTATGGGGAATAGAGACCGGAAAGAGGAATACAGACTGTATAGGGGATTAAGGGTTTTAGTTTTGTGTTGGCATTGTCTTGGTGGCCAAGGGGGCCTGTTCCTGTGCTGGAGTGCTCCTTGTTCTTTGTTCAGGTCTAGCACTGATACATGACCCTTCTCTGCCATCATCACTCAACAATGCATTGATTTGATTGAGATCACATTCTCATTACGAATCAATAATCAGATCAAATTGAACCACCTGGATATATCAAAATTCCACCTTTCTGAGACATTATCTGCTTGCTTTGCTTCAGAGACGGTTGTGAAATTGTTGCTGTGGTGTTACTTACCCGAGAGTGCATCTTTCACTTGGGTTTTCGTTTGTGGTCAGTTTGTGGTGGTAAGGGCACAGGAACCACGGTGAGATCTGACTGCGCAAAACTCCCTCACGTTCCGAAAACCACGTTGCACATTCACTTTAAGCACACGGCTTTACTCAGGGTGGTGGGAGGGTTAGCTGAGATCTATAAATCTGGTAGGCAGGATCAGTAGCCTGCAATCTCCTTCAGACCCACTCACTCCATCAGAGAGCTGAACGACAGTCAACAAGACCTGCTGTGGTGAGTATCCAACTCTCTCCATTACCAATTCTGGCTGAAATCAGAACCCTGAGACTGGCATTGTGATGGTCCCTTTACAATCTCCAGGCTGAGGGTCTTGCAGATTATAATTGTAGTTGGGGTTTGAGACACAGAGCAGCTAACACGCACACAGCAAGATCCCATGAGTAGCATTGCAATAATGCAGAGAAAATCTCTTTTGGAGATGTCAACTGCAGTATAAATACTGGCCCCAAGACATGGGAAGGGACAGTCTCATACCGAACAAGGGGACCAGACCAGCAGACCAGTGAAGATCACAGCTCCATCAGTGCGGTACTCCCTCAGCATTGACCCTCTGGCAGTGTGGCGCTCCCTCAGCACTGACCCTCCGACAGTGCGGCATTCCCTTAGCACTGACCCTCTGGCAGTGCAGTATTCCCTCAGCACTGACCCTCCGACAGTGCAGCATTCCCTCAGCACTGACCCTCTGGCAGTGCGGCATTCCCTTAGCACTGACCCTCTGGCAGTGCAGTATTCCCTCAGCACTGACCCTCCGACAGTGCGGTATTCCCTCAGCACTGACCCTCCGACAGTGCGGCATTCCCTCAGCACTGACCCTCTGGCAGTGCAGTACTCCCTCAGCACTGACCCTCCGACAGTGCGGTATTCCCTCAGCACTGACCCTCCGACAGTGTGGCATTCCCTCAGCACTGACCCTCTGGCAGTGCAGTACTCCCTCAGCACTGACCCTCCGACAGTGCGGCGCTCCCTCAGCACTGACCCTCCGACAGTGCGGTGCTCCCTCAGTACTGACCCTCCGACAGTTCGGCGCTCCCTCAGTACTGACCCTCCGACAGTGCGGGACTCCCTCAGTACTGACCCTCTGACAGTGTGGCATTCCCTCAGCACTGACCCTCCGACAGTGCGGCGCTCCCTCAGCACTGACCCTCCGACAGTGCGGTGCTCCCTCAGTACTGACCCTCCGACAGTTCGGCGCTCCCCCAGTACTGACCCTCCGACAGTGCGGGACTCCCTCAGTACTGACCCTCTGACAGTGCGGCGCTCCCTCAGCACTGACCCTCCGACAGTGCGGCGCTCCCTCAGCACTGACCCTCCGACAGTGCGGTATTCCCTCAGCACTGACCCTCCGACAGTGCAGCATTCCCTCAGTACTGACCCTCCGGCATTGCGGTATTCCCTTAGCACTGACCCTCCGACAGTGTGGCACTCCCTCAGCACTGACCCTCTGACAGTGTGGCATTCCCTCAGCACTGACCCTCTGGCAGTGCGGCGCTCCCTCAGCACTGACGCTCCGACAGTGCGGCATTCCCTCAGCACTGATCCTCCGACAGTGCAGTACTCCCTTAGTACTGACCCTCCGACAGTGCGGTATTCCCTCAGCACTGACCCTCTGGCAGTGCGGCGCTCCCTCAGCACTGACGCTCCGACAGTGCGGCATTCCCTCAGCACTGACCCTCTGGCAGTGCGGTATTCCCTCAGCACTGACCCTCCGACAGTGCGGCATTCCCTCAGTACTGACCCTCCGACACTGCGGCGCTCCCTCAGCACTGACCCTCCGACAGTGCGGCGCTCCCTCAGCACTGACCCTCCGACAGTGCGGCACTCCCTCAGCACTGACCCTCTGACAGTGCAGTATTCCCTCAGCACTGACCCTCTGGCAGTGCAGTATTCCCTCAGCACTGACCCTCCGACAGTGCGGTATTCCCTCAGCACTGACCCTCTGGCAGTGCGGTATTCCCTCAGCACTGACCCTCCGACAGTGCGGCATTCCCTCAGTACTGACCCTCCGACAGTGCAGCGCTCCCTCAGTACTGACCCTCCGATAGTGCGGCGCTCCCTCAGCACTGACCCTCCGACAGTGCGGTGCTCCCTCAGTACTGACCCTCCGACAGTGCGGCACTCCCTCAGCACTGACCCTCTGACAGTGCGGCACTCCCTCAGCACTGACCCTCCGACAGTGCGGCATTCCCTCAGTACTGACCCTCCGACAGTGCAGCGCTCCCTCAGTACTGACCCTCCGACAGTGCGGCGCTCCCTCAGCACTGACCCTCCGACAGTGCGGTGCTCCCTCAGCACTTACCCTCTGACAGTGCAGCACTCCCTCAGCACTGACCCTCTGACAGTGCGGCATTCCCTCAGTACTGACCCTCTGACAGTGCGGCGCTCCCTCAGCACTGACCCTCCGACAGTGCGGCATTCCCTCAGCACTGACCCTCTGGCAGTGCGGTATTCCCTCAGCACTGACCCTCCGACAGTGCGGCATTCCCTCAGTACTGACCCTCCGACAGTGCAGCGCTCCCTCAATACTGACCCTCCGACAGTGCGGCGCTCCCTCAGCACTGACCCTCCGACAGTGCGGCACTCCCTCAGCATTGACCCTCCGACAGTACGGCACTCCCTCAGCACTGACCCTCCGACAGTGCTGTGCTCCCTCAGTACTGACCCTCCGACAGTGCGGCATTCCCTCAGCACTGACCCTCTGACAGTGCGGCACTCCCTCAGCACTGACCCTCCGACAGTGCGGCATTCCCTCAGCACTGACCCTCTGACAGTGCGGCATTCCCTCAGCACTGATCCTCTGACAGTGCGGTACTCCCTTAGTACTGTTCCACCGACAGTGTGGCGCTCCCTCAGCACTGACCCTCTGACAGTGCGGCGCTCCCTCAGCACTGACCCTCTGACAGTGCAGCACTCCCTCAGTACTGACCCTCCAACAGTACGGTACTCCGTCTGCACTGACCCTCTGACAGTGTGACTTTCCCTCAGTACTCACCCTCCGACAGTGTGGTACTCCCTCAGTACTGACCCTCCGACAGTGCGGCGCTCCCTCAGCACTGACCCTCCGACAGTGCGGCACTCCCTCAGCATTGACCCTCCGACAGTATGGCACTCCCTCAGTACTGACCCTCCGACAGTGCGGTGCTCCCTCAGTACTGACCCTCCGACAGTGCGGCATTCCCTCAGCACTGACCCTCTGACAGGGCGGCACTCCCTCAGCACTGACCCTCCGACAGTGCGGCATTCCCTCAGCACTTACCCTCTGACAGTGCAGCACTCCCTCAGCACTGACCCTCTGACAGTGCGGCATTCCCTCAGCACTGATCCTCTGACAGTGCGGTACTCCCTTAGTACTGTTCCTCCGACAGTGTGGCGCTCCCTCAGCACTGACCCTCTGACAGTGCGGCGCTCCCTCAGCACTGACCCTCCGACAGTGCGGCACTCCCTCAGCACTGACCCTCTGACAGTGCGGTGCTCCCTCAGCACTGACCCTCTGACAGTGCGGTGCTCCCTCAGCACTGACCCTCTGACAGTGCGGTGCTCCCTCAGCACTGACCCTCTGACAGTGCAGCACTCCCTCAGTACTGACCCTCCAACAGTACGGTACTCCGTCTGCACTGACCCTCTGACAGTGTGACTTTCCCTCAGTACTCACCCTGCGACAGTGTGGTACTCCCTCAGTACTGACCCTCCGACAGTGCGGCGCTCCCTCAGCACTGACCCTCCGACAGTGCGGCACTCCCTCAGCATTGACCCTCCGACAGTACGGCACTCCCTCAGCACTGACCCTCTGGCAGTCCGGTATTCCCTCAGCACTGACCCTCTGGCAGTGCGGTATTCCCTCAGCACTGACCCTCCGACAGTGCGGCACTCCCTCAGCACTGACCCTCCGACAGTGCGGCGCTCCCTCAGCACTGATCCTCGGACAGTGCGGTGCTCCCTCAGTACTGACCCTCCGACAGTGCGGCGCTCCCTCAGCACTGACCCTCCGACAGTGCGGCACTCCCTCAGCACTGACCCTCTGACAGTGCGGCGCTCCCTCAGCACTTAGCCTCTGACAGTGCAGCACTCCCTCAGTACTGACCCTCCGACAGTGCGGCACTCCCTCAGCACTGACCCTCCGACAGTGCGGCATTCCCTCAGTACTGACCCTCCGACAGTGCGGTGCTCCCTCAGCACTGACCCTCCGACAGTGCGGCGCTCCCTCTGCACTTACCCTCCGACAGTGCGGCATTCCCTCAGCACTGACCCTCCGACAGTGCGGCATTCCCTCAGCACTGACCCTCTGACAGTGCGGCATTCCCTCAGCACTTACCCTCTGACAGTGCAGCGCTCCCTCAGCACTGACCCTCTGACAGTGCGGCACTCCCTCAGCACTGACCCTCCGACAGTGCGGCATTCCCTCAGCACTTACCCTCTGACAGTGCGGCGCTCCCTCAGCACTGACCCTCTGACAGTGCAGCACTCCCTCAGTACTGACCCTCCAACAGTACGGTACTCCGTCTGCACTGACCCTCTGACAGTGTGACTTTCCCTCAGTACACACCCTCCAACAGTGTGGTACTCCCTCAGTACTGACCCTCCGACAGTGCGGCGCTCCCTCAGCACTGACCCTCCGACAGTGCGGCACTCCCTCAGCATTGACCCTCCGACAGTACGGCACTCCCTCAGCACTGACCCTCTGGCAGTGCGGTATTCCCTCAGCACTGACCCTCTGGCAGTGCGGTATTCCCTCAGCACTGACCCTCCGACAGTACGGCATTCCCTCGGTACTGACCCTCCGACAGTGCGGTATTCCCTCAGCACTGACCCTCCGACAGTGCGGCGCTCCCTCAGCACTGATCCTCGGACAGTGCGGTGCTCCCTCAGTACTGCCCCTCCGACAGTGCGGCGCTCCCTCAGCACTGATCCTCGGACAGTGCGGCGCTCCCTCAGCACTGACCCTCCGACAGTGCGGCGCTCCCTCAGCACTGACCCTCCGACAGTGCGGTGCTCCCTCAGTACTGACCCTCCGACAGTGCGGCACTCCCTCAGCACTGACCCTCTGACAGTGCGGCACTCCCTCAGCACTGACCCTCTGACAGTGCGGCACTCCCTCAGCACTTACCCTCTGACAGTGCGGCACTCCCTCAGTACTGACCCTCCGACAGTGCGGCACTCCCTCAGCACTGACCCTCCGACAGTGCGGTACTCCCTCAGCACTGACCCTCCGACAGTGCGGCGCTCCCTCAGCACTGACCCTCCGACAGTGCGGTGCTCCCTCAGTACTGACCCTCCGACAGTTCGGCGCTCCCTCAGTACTAACCCTCCGACAGTGCGGCACTCCCTCAGTACTGACCCTCTGACAGTGCGGCGCTCCCTCAGCACTGACCCTCTGACAGTGCGGCACTCCCTCAGCACTGACCCTCTGACAGTGCGGCGCTCCCTCAGTACTGACCCTCTGACAGTGCGGCGCTCCCTCAGCACTTACCCTCCGACAGTGCGGCATTCCCTCAGCACTGACCCTCTGGCAGTGCGGCGCTCCCTCAGCACTGACGCTCCGACAGTGCGGCATTCCCTCAGCACTGACCCTCTGGCAGTGCGGTATTCCCTCAGCACTGACCCTCCGACAGTGCGGCATTCCCTCAGTACTGACCCTCCGACACTGCGGCGCTCCCTCAGCACTGACCCTCCGACAGTGCGGCGCTCCCTCAGCACTGACCCTCCGACAGTGCGGCACTCCCTCAGCACTGACCCTCTGACAGTGCAGTATTCCCTCAGCACTGACCCTCTGGCAGTGCAGTATTCCCTCAGCACTGACCCTCCGACAGTGCGGTATTCCCTCAGCACTGACCCTCTGGCAGTGCGGTATTCCCTCAGCACTGACCCTCCGACAGTGCGGCATTCCCTCAGTACTGACCCTCCGACAGTGCAGCGCTCCCTCAGTACTGACCCTCCGATAGTGCGGCGCTCCCTCAGCACTGACCCTCCGACAGTGCGGTGCTCCCTCAGTACTGACCCTCCGACAGTGCGGCACTCCCTCAGCACTGACCCTCTGACAGTGCGGCACTCCCTCAGCACTGACCCTCCGACAGTGCGGCATTCCCTCAGTACTGACCCTCCGACAGTGCAGCGCTCCCTCAGTACTGACCCTCCGACAGTGCGGCGCTCCCTCAGCACTGACCCTCCGACAGTGCGGTGCTCCCTCAGCACTTACCCTCTGACAGTGCAGCACTCCCTCAGCACTGACCCTCTGACAGTGCGGCATTCCCTCAGTACTGACCCTCTGACAGTGCGGCGCTCCCTCAGCACTGACCCTCCGACAGTGCGGCATTCCCTCAGCACTGACCCTCTGGCAGTGCGGTATTCCCTCAGCACTGACCCTCCGACAGTGCGGCATTCCCTCAGTACTGACCCTCCGACAGTGCAGCGCTCCCTCAATACTGACCCTCCGACAGTGCGGCGCTCCCTCAGCACTGACCCTCCGACAGTGCGGCACTCCCTCAGCATTGACCCTCCGACAGTACGGCACTCCCTCAGCACTGACCCTCCGACAGTGCTGTGCTCCCTCAGTACTGACCCTCCGACAGTGCGGCATTCCCTCAGCACTGACCCTCTGACAGTGCGGCACTCCCTCAGCACTGACCCTCCGACAGTGCGGCATTCCCTCAGCACTGACCCTCTGACAGTGCGGCATTCCCTCAGCACTGATCCTCTGACAGTGCGGTACTCCCTTAGTACTGTTCCACCGACAGTGTGGCGCTCCCTCAGCACTGACCCTCTGACAGTGCGGCGCTCCCTCAGCACTGACCCTCTGACAGTGCAGCACTCCCTCAGTACTGACCCTCCAACAGTACGGTACTCCGTCTGCACTGACCCTCTGACAGTGTGACTTTCCCTCAGTACTCACCCTCCGACAGTGTGGTACTCCCTCAGTACTGACCCTCCGACAGTGCGGCGCTCCCTCAGCACTGACCCTCCGACAGTGCGGCACTCCCTCAGCATTGACCCTCCGACAGTATGGCACTCCCTCAGTACTGACCCTCCGACAGTGCGGTGCTCCCTCAGTACTGACCCTCCGACAGTGCGGCATTCCCTCAGCACTGACCCTCTGACAGGGCGGCACTCCCTCAGCACTGACCCTCCGACAGTGCGGCATTCCCTCAGCACTTACCCTCTGACAGTGCAGCACTCCCTCAGCACTGACCCTCTGACAGTGCGGCATTCCCTCAGCACTGATCCTCTGACAGTGCGGTACTCCCTTAGTACTGTTCCTCCGACAGTGTGGCGCTCCCTCAGCACTGACCCTCTGACAGTGCGGCGCTCCCTCAGCACTGACCCTCCGACAGTGCGGCACTCCCTCAGCACTGACCCTCTGACAGTGCGGTGCTCCCTCAGCACTGACCCTCTGACAGTGCGGTGCTCCCTCAGCACTGACCCTCTGACAGTGCGGTGCTCCCTCAGCACTGACCCTCTGACAGTGCAGCACTCCCTCAGTACTGACCCTCCAACAGTACGGTACTCCGTCTGCACTGACCCTCTGACAGTGTGACTTTCCCTCAGTACTCACCCTGCGACAGTGTGGTACTCCCTCAGTACTGACCCTCCGACAGTGCGGCGCTCCCTCAGCACTGACCCTCCGACAGTGCGGCACTCCCTCAGCATTGACCCTCCGACAGTACGGCACTCCCTCAGCACTGACCCTCTGGCAGTCCGGTATTCCCTCAGCACTGACCCTCTGGCAGTGCGGTATTCCCTCAGCACTGACCCTCCGACAGTGCGGCACTCCCTCAGCACTGACCCTCCGACAGTGCGGCGCTCCCTCAGCACTGATCCTCGGACAGTGCGGTGCTCCCTCAGTACTGACCCTCCGACAGTGCGGCGCTCCCTCAGCACTGACCCTCCGACAGTGCGGCACTCCCTCAGCACTGACCCTCTGACAGTGCGGCGCTCCCTCAGCACTTAGCCTCTGACAGTGCAGCACTCCCTCAGTACTGACCCTCCGACAGTGCGGCACTCCCTCAGCACTGACCCTCCGACAGTGCGGCATTCCCTCAGTACTGACCCTCCGACAGTGCGGTGCTCCCTCAGCACTGACCCTCCGACAGTGCGGCGCTCCCTCTGCACTTACCCTCCGACAGTGCGGCATTCCCTCAGCACTGACCCTCCGACAGTGCGGCATTCCCTCAGCACTGACCCTCTGACAGTGCGGCATTCCCTCAGCACTTACCCTCTGACAGTGCAGCGCTCCCTCAGCACTGACCCTCTGACAGTGCGGCACTCCCTCAGCACTGACCCTCCGACAGTGCGGCATTCCCTCAGCACTTACCCTCTGACAGTGCGGCGCTCCCTCAGCACTGACCCTCTGACAGTGCAGCACTCCCTCAGTACTGACCCTCCAACAGTACGGTACTCCGTCTGCACTGACCCTCTGACAGTGTGACTTTCCCTCAGTACACACCCTCCAACAGTGTGGTACTCCCTCAGTACTGACCCTCCGACAGTGCGGCGCTCCCTCAGCACTGACCCTCCGACAGTGCGGCACTCCCTCAGCATTGACCCTCCGACAGTACGGCACTCCCTCAGCACTGACCCTCTGGCAGTGCGGTATTCCCTCAGCACTGACCCTCTGGCAGTGCGGTATTCCCTCAGCACTGACCCTCCGACAGTACGGCATTCCCTCGGTACTGACCCTCCGACAGTGCGGTATTCCCTCAGCACTGACCCTCCGACAGTGCGGCGCTCCCTCAGCACTGATCCTCGGACAGTGCGGTGCTCCCTCAGTACTGCCCCTCCGACAGTGCGGCGCTCCCTCAGCACTGATCCTCGGACAGTGCGGCGCTCCCTCAGCACTGACCCTCCGACAGTGCGGCGCTCCCTCAGCACTGACCCTCCGACAGTGCGGTGCTCCCTCAGTACTGACCCTCCGACAGTGCGGCACTCCCTCAGCACTGACCCTCTGACAGTGCGGCACTCCCTCAGCACTGACCCTCTGACAGTGCGGCACTCCCTCAGCACTTACCCTCTGACAGTGCAGCACTCCCTCAGTACTGACCCTCCGACAGTGCGGCACTCCCTCAGCACTGACCCTCCGACAGTGCGGTACTCCCTCAGCACTGACCCTCCGACAGTGCGGCGCTCCCTCAGCACTGACCCTCCGACAGTGCGGTGCTCCCTCAGTACTGACCCTCCGACAGTTCGGCGCTCCCTCAGTACTAACCCTCCGACAGTGCGGCACTCCCTCAGTACTGACCCTCTGACAGTGCGGCGCTCCCTCAGCACTGACCCTCTGACAGTGCGGCACTCCCTCAGCACTGACCCTCTGACAGTGCGGCGCTCCCTCAGTACTGACCCTCTGACAGTGCGGCGCTCCCTCAGCACTTACCCTCCGACAGTGCGGCATTCCCTCAGCACTGACCCTCTGGCAGTGCGGCGCTTCCTCAGCACTGACCCTCCGACAGTGCGGCATTCCCTCAGCACTGACCCCTCTGGCAGTGCAGTATTCCCTCAGCACTGACCCTCCGACAGTGCGGCATTCCCTCAGCACTGACCCTCTGGCAGTGCGGTATTCCCTCAGCACTGACCCTCTGGCAGTGCGGTATTCCCTCAGCACTGACCCTCCGACAGTGCGGCGCTCCCTCAGCACTGACCCTCTGACAGTGCGGCGCTCCCTCAGTACTGACCCTCCGACAGTGCGGCACTCCCTCAGCACTGACCCTCTGACAGTGCGGCGCTCCCTCAGCACTGACCCTCTGACAGTGCGGTGCTCCCTCAGTACTGACCCTCCGACAGTGCAGCACTCCCTCAGCACTGACCCTCTGACAGTGCGGCATTCCCTCAGTACTGACCCTCTGTCAGTGCGGCACTCCCTCAGCACTGACCCTCTGACAGTGCGGCGCTCCCTCAGCACTTACCCTCTGACAGTGCGGTACTCCCTCAGTACTGACCCTCTGACAGTGCGGCATTCCCTCAGTACTGACCCTCTGACAGTGCGGCGCTCCCTCAGCACTGACCCTCTGACAGTGCAGCACTCCCTCAGTACTGACCTTCCAACAGTACGGTACTCCATCTGCACTGACCCTCTGACAGTGTGACTTTCCCTCAGTACTCACCCTCCGACAGTGTGGTACTCCCTCAGCACTGACCCTCTGACAGTGCAGCACTCCCTCAGTACTGACCCTCGAACAGTACGGTACTCCGTCTGCACTGACCCTCTGACAGTGTGACTTTCCCTCAGTACTCACCCTCCGACAGTGCGGCGCTCCCTCAGTACTGACCCTCCGACAGTGCGGCGCTCCTTCAGCACTAACCCTCCCACAGTGCGGTGTTCCCTCAGCACTGACCCTCGGACTGTGCAGCACTCCCTCAGCACTGACCCTCCGACAGTGCGGTGCTCCCTCAGTGTGGACCGTCCGACAATGCAACATCTACTGAGTGTTGGTGGTGCAAGGAGTGGATGTGGCACCAACCAAGCGGGGGCTGCTATGTCCCGGATCGAGTCAAGGTTCTTGAGCATTGTCACTGATATCCCCAGGATGTGGATTGTGGAATGGGCAATGATAATAATACCTTTGAATGGCAAGGGGAGAGAGTTGGTTTCTGCTTTGTTGGAGATGGTCATTACCTGTCAGTTCTGTGATGTGTGAATGTGGTTTGTAAGGTGTCACCCCAAACATGGAGGTTGACCAGCTGTTGGTGAATGTGAGGAGCAGTCTGCAATGCTGAGTAGTTGACCAAGACCCTGACTGAACTGAAGGTGACAGTCTGAGGATAATGGTGTGTCCTCACCATCCTGTGATCTTTCCAGGTCGGATCAATGGCGAACACTTGGTTGCTGCTTCTCTCGGTTTCACTCTTCGCTGTCTCATCATCAACTGATTCCAGCACCCTCAACATCACCTTCCAACGTAGCCTGAACCTGGCCAGGAAAATCCTCCAGGAAGTCCGCGATTTATTCATTAAATACGTAAGAACCACAATCCTCTCGCTGTTCACTTCCAGGTGGTTGATGGTCAGGAGCTCCCAGGAATGCAGTTCTGATCATTGATTGGTTGTTTCTAGACCATTAACCTTTCTTTTTAAGTCCAACGGGTGAATTCTCATTTTTTTGGGGGTGGGAGGGTGATCCAAAACAGAAAAAGTGACCATGTAAATCCTGGACTATTGTAGCAGTCCTTCAGGTCATCTATGTTCCTTTTACTCCTGTCCTGGTCTGGTCAACACATGCACTTGTGTGAAAAAACAGGAAGGAAAATATGATTTAAATGGTGACGTATTGGGAAGTGTGTGTAAAGTTCCATACACACATACTGACCCTCACTGGGTGCAGTCCCACACACACACACACAGACACACATACACACACACACACACACACACACACACACACACTGACCCTCACAGGGGTACAGTCCCCCACACACTGACCCTCACTGGGGTACCTCACCCTCAATGAGGGGAAAGTGAGATTTGAGCATTGAAATAGAGGTTTTTGGATGTAGGTTGCTCGCTGAGTTGCAAGGTTCATTTCCAGATGTTTCGTTACTCTACTAGGTAACATCTTCAGTAGGTCTCAGGCAAAGCAATGCTGAAAATTACTGCTTTCTATTTATACGTTTGAGTTTCCAAAACCTCAATCTGAGCTATAAATCTTCTCAAAACTCATTGAGATAGAGGCTCAGCCATGATCATGTTGACATGTGGAGCAGGCTCAAAGGGCTGAATGGCCTCAACCTCTTCCTACATTCCAGGCCCCTCTGTTTCGAACATGGGTCCAGCACACTTGGGCAATGTTTCTTGTCTCGGTGTTCTTGGAGAGATACTGAGTGCTGTTCTCACTCTGTGTTTTTCACTGATTGTAGAAACATGAGAAGCTGGGCAGTCCAACCTTTGAGGATTACAACATGATGTTGTCCAGTTTACCCACCACCGCCATCGAATACATGGACTGGCTGGAAATGCAGGTACGCAGGCAGTAACCG
The DNA here is from genome assembly GCF_047496795.1 of Chiloscyllium punctatum. Taxonomy (NCBI): domain Eukaryota; kingdom Metazoa; phylum Chordata; class Chondrichthyes; order Orectolobiformes; family Hemiscylliidae; genus Chiloscyllium; species Chiloscyllium punctatum. The sequence continues at coordinate 93,403,293 of NC_092757.1, read as the reverse complement.
CAGCTCACACCACGGTCTCTCCCCAGCCACAATCCCCACACCCTACATTACCAACCCCCATCCCATCCCCACCACCCCCACCCCCATCCCCATCACCACCACCCCCACCCCATCCCCAACACCCCCAACCCACCCCATCCCACCACCCCCACCTCATCCCCAACACCCCCAACCCCACCCATCCCCACCACCACCACCCCATCCCATCACCGCCATCCCCACCCCCATCCCCAACACCCCCAACCCCACCCCATCCCCACCACCCCAACCCCACCCCATCCCCACCACCCCCACCCCATCCCCCAACACCCCCAACCCCACCCCATCCCCAACACCCCCAACCCCACCCCATCCCCACCACCCCCAACCCCACCCCATCCCCAACACCCCCAACCCCACCCCATCCCCACCACCCCCAACCCCACCCCATCCCCACCACCCCCACCCCATCCCCAACACCCCCAACCCCACCCCATCCCCAACACCCCCAACCCCACCCCATCCCCACCACCCCCAACCCCACCCCATCCCCACCACCACCACCCCATCCCCATCACCGCCATCCCCACCCCATCCCCATCCCACCACCCCCACCCCATCCCCAACACGCCCACCCCCCCCCCATCCCCATCACCCCGCCACCCCCCACCCCATCCCCATCCCCATCACCGCCACCCCCCACCCCATCCCCAACACCCCCAACCCCACCCCATCCCCATCCCCATCACCGCCACCCCCACCCCATCCCATCACCATCACCCCCACCCCATCCCCATCACCATCACCCCCACCCCATCCCCATCACCATCACCCCCACCCCATCCCCATCACCATCACCCCCACCCCATCCCCCAACACCCCCAACCCCACCCCATCCCCATCCCATCACCGCCACCACCACCCCATCCCCATCACCACCACCCCCACCCCATCCCCAACACCCCCCAACCCCACCCCATCCCCATCACCGCCACCACCACCCCATCCCCATCACCACCACCCCCACCCCCATCCCCAACACCCCCAACCCCACTCCATCCCCATCCCCACCACCCCCACCCCATCCCCATCACCCCCAACCCCATCCCCATCACCACCACCACCACCCCATCCCCATCCCCATCACCGCCACCCCCCCACCCCATCCCCCATCCCCATCACCGCCACCCCCACCCCATCCCCATCCCCACCACCCCCACCCCATCCCCAACACCCCCAACCCCACTCCATCCCCATCACCGCACCCCCACCCCATCCCCATCCCCACCACCCCCACCCCATCCCCAAAACCCCCAACCCCACTCCATCCCCATCACCGCCACCCCCACCCCATCCCCATCCCCACCACCCCACCCCATCCCCAACACCCCACCCCCACCCCATCCCCATCACCCCCACCCCATCCCCATCCCCATCACCACCATCCCCATCCCCATCCCCATCACCGCCACCCCCACCCCATCCCCAACACGCCCAACCCCACCCCATCCCCATCACCGCCACCCCCACCCCATCCCCATCCCCATCCCCATCACCGCCACCCGCCACCCCATCCCCATCCCCATCACCGCCACCACCACCCCATCCCCATCACCACCACCACCCCCACCCCATCCCCATCCCCACCACCCCCACCCCATCCCCATCCCCACCACCCCCACCCCATCCCCAACACCCCCAACCCCACCCCATCCCCATCACCGCCACCCCCACCCCATCCCCATCCCCACCACCCCCCACCCCATCCCCATCACCGCCACCCCCACCCCATCCCCATCACCACCACCCCCACCCCATCCCCATCCCCCCACCACCCCCACCCCATCCCCATCCCCACCACCCCCACCCCATCCCCAACACCCCCAACCCCACCCCATCCCCATCACCGCCACCCCCACCCCCATCCCCATCACCACCACCCCCACCCCATCCCCATCCCCACCACCCCCACCCCATCCCCAACACCCCCAACCCCACCCCATCCCCATCACCGCCACCCCCACCCCATCCCCATCACCGCCACCCCCACCCCATCCCCATCACCACCACCCCCACCCCATCCCCATCCCCACCACCCCCACCCCATCCCCATCACCGCCACCCCCCACCCCATCCCCAACACCCCCAACCCCACCCCATCCCCATCACCGCCACCCCCACCCCATCCCCATCACCGCCACCCCCACCCCATCCCCATCACCACCACCCCCAACCCCATCCCCATCACCGCCACCCCCACCCCATCCCCATCACCACCACCCCCACCCCATCCCCATCCCACCACCCCCACCCCATCCCCAACACCCCCAACCCCACCCCATCCCCACCACCCCCACCCCATCCCCATCCCCATCACCACCATCCCCACCCCATCCCCAATACCACCACCCCCACCCCATCCCCAACACCCCCAACCCCACCCCATCCCCACCACCACCACCCCATCCCCATCACCGCCATCCCCACCCCATCCCCATCACCGCCACCCCAACCCCATCCCCATCACCCCCACCCCAACCCCATCCCCATCACCACCACCCCCCACCCCATCCCCATCACCACCACCCCCACCCCATCCCCATCACCCCCACCCCAACCCCATCCCCATCACCCCCACCCCAACCCCATCCCCATCACCACCACCCCCACCCCATCCCCATCACCACCACCCCCACCCCATCCCCATCACCACCACCCCCATCCCATCCCCATCACCACCACACCCACACCACACCACCCCCACCCCATCCCCATCAGAACCATCCCCACCCCACCAACATTACCACCACCCAACCCCATCCCCATCACCACCACCCAACCCCATCCCCATCACCACCACCCTCACCCCATCCCATCACCACCACCCCCACCCCATCCCCATCCCCAACACCCCCAACCCCACCCCATCCCCATCCCCATCACCGCCACCCCCACCCCATCCCCATCACCATCACCCCCACCCCATCCCCATCACCATCACCCCCACCCCATCCCCAACACCCCCAACCCCACCCCATCCCCATCCCCATCACCGCCACCACCACCCCATCCCCATCACCACCACCCCCACCCCATCCCCAACACCCCCAACCCCACTCCATCCCCATCCCCACCACCCCCACCCCATCCCCATCACCCCCAACCCCATCCCCATCACCACCACCACCACCCCATCCCCATCCCCATCACCGCCACCCCCACCCCATCCCCATCCCCATCACCGCCACCCCCACCCCATCCCCAACACCCCCAACCCCACCCCATCCCCATCCCCACCACCCCCACCCCATCCCCAACACCCCCAACCCCACTCCATCCCCATCACCGCCACCCCCACCCCATCCCCATCCCCACCACCCCCACCCCATCCCCAAAACCCCCAACCCCACTCCATCCCCATCACCGCCACCCCCACCCCATCCCCATCCCCACCACCCCCACCCCATCCCCAACACCCCCACCCCCACCCCATCCCCATCACCCCCACCCCATCCCCATCCCCATCACCACCATCCCCATCCCCATCCCCATCACCGCCACCCCCACCCCATCCCCAACACGCCCAACCCCACCCCATCCCCATCACCGCCACCCCCACCCCATCCCCATCCCCATCCCCATCACCCCCACCCCATCCCCATCCCCATCACCGCCACCCCATCCCCATCCCCATCACCGCCACCGCCACCCCATCCCCATCCCCATCACCGCCACCACCACCCCATCCCCATCCCCACCACCCCCACCCCATCCCCATCCCCACCACCCCCACCCCATCCCCAACACCCCCAACCCCACCCCATCCCCATCACCGCCACCCCCCACCCCATCCCCATCACCACCACCCCCACCCCATCCCCATCCCCACCACCCCCACCCCATCCCCATCACCGCCACCCCCACCCCATCCCCATCACCACCACCCCCACCCCATCCCCATCCCCACCACCCCCACCCCATCCCCATCCCCACCACCCCCACCCCATCCCCAACACCCCCAACCCCACCCCATCCCCATCACCGCCACCCCCACCCCATCCCCATCACCACCACCCCCACCCCATCCCCATCCCCACCACCCCCACCCCATCCCCATCACCGCCACCCCCACCCCATCCCCAACACCCCCAACCCCACCCCATCCCCATCACCGCCACCCCCACCCCATCCCCATCACCGCCACCCCCACCCCATCCCCATCACCACCACCCCCACCCCATCCCCATCCCCACCACCCCCACCCCATCCCCAACACCCCCAACCCCACCCCATCCCCACCACCCCCACCCCATCCCCATCCCCATCACCACCATCCCCACCCCATCCCCAATACCACCACCCCCCACCCCATCCCCAACACCCCCAACCCCACCCCATCCCCACCACCACCACCCCATCCCCATCACCGCCACCCCCACCCCATCCCCATCACCGCCACCCCAACCCCATCCCCATCACCCCCACCCCAACCCCATCCCCATCACCACCACCCCCACCCCATCCCCATCACCACCACCCCCATCCCATCCCCATCACCACCACACCCACACCACACCACCCCCACCCCATCCCCATCAGAACCACCCCCACCCCATCCCCATCACCCCCACCCCAACCCCATCCCCATCACCACCACCCTCACCCCATCCCCATCACCACCACCCCCACCCCATCCCCATCACCATCACCCCCACCCCATCCCCATCACCACCACCCTCACCCCATCCCCATCCCCACCACCCCCACCCCATCCCCATCACCCCCACCCCAACCCCATCCCCATCACCACCACCCTCACCCCATCCCCATCCCCACCACCCCCACCCCATCCCCATCACCACCACCCAACCCCATCCCCATCACCACCACCCCCACCCCATCCCCAACACCCCCAACCCCACCCCATCCCCATCACCACCACCCAACCCCATCCCCATCACCACCACCCCCACCCCATCCCCATCACCCCCACCCCAACCCCATCCCCATCACCACCACCCTCACCCCATCCCCATCCCCACCACCCCCACCCCATCCCCATCACCACCACCCCCACCCCATCCCCATCACCACCACCCACACCCCATCCCCATCACCACCACCCCCACCCCATCCCCATCATCACCACCCTCACTCCATCCCCATCACCACCACCCCCACCCCATCCCCATCACCACCACCCCCACCCCATCCCCATCACCACCACCCCCACCCCATCCCCATCACCACCACCCCCACCCCATCCCCATCACCACCACCCCCACTCCATCCCCATCACCAGCAACCCCACAGCTCCTCCACCAGCACCACCCTCACTCCATCCCCATCACCACCACCCCCACCCCATCCCCATCCCCACCACCCCCACCCCATCCCCATCACCACCACCCCCACCCCATCCCCATCACCACCACCCCCACTCCATCCCCATCACCAGCAACCCCACAGCTCCTCCACCAGCACCACCCCCACCCCATCCCCATCACCACCACCCCAACCCCATCCCCATCACCACCACCCCCACCCCATCCCCATCCCCACCACCCCCACCCCATCCCCATCACCACCATCCCCACCCCATCCCCATCACCACCACCCCCACCCCATCCCCATCAGAACCACCCCAACCCCATCCCCATCACCACCACCCCCACCCCATCCCCATCACCATCACCCCCACCCCATCCCCATCACCACCACCCTCACCCCATCCCCATCCCCACCACCCCCACCCCATCCCCATCACCCCCACCCCAACCCCATCCCCATCACCACCACCCCCACCCCATCCCCATCACCACCACCCCCACACCATCCCCATCACCACCACCCCCACCCCATCCCCATCACCACCACCCCCACCCCATCCCCATCACCACCACCCAACCCCATCCCCATCACCACCACCCCATCCCCATCACCACCACCCCCACCCCATCCCCATCACCACCACCCCCACCCCATCCCCATCACCACCACCCCCCAACCCCATCCCCATCACCACCACCCCCGGACGACCTCCATCACCATCACCCCCACCCCATCCCCATCACCACCACCCAACCCCATCCCCATCACCACCACCCCCACCCCCACCCATCCCCATCACCACCACCCCCACCCCATCCCCATCACCACCACCCAACCCCATCCCCATCACCACCACCCCCACCCCAACCCCATCCCCATCACCACCACCCCCACACCATCCCCATCACCACCACCCCCACCCCATCCCCATCACCACCACCCCCACCCCATCCCCATCACCACCACCCCCACCCCATCCCCATCACCACCACCCCCACCCCATCCCCATCACCACCACCCAACCCCATCCCCATCACCACCACCCCCACCCCAACCCCATCCCCATCACCACCACCCTCACCCCATCCCCATCACCACCACCCCCAACCCCATCCCCATCACCATCACCCCCACCCCATCCCCATCACCATCACCCCCAACCCCATCCCCATCACCACCACCCCCAACCCCATCCCCATCACCACCACCCCCGGACGACCTCCATCACCATCACCCCCACACCACCTCCATCACCACCACCCCCACCCCATCCCCATCACCACCACCCCAACCCCATCCCCATCACCACCACCCCCAACCCCATCCCCATCACCCCCACCCCCACCCCATCCCCATCACCACCACCCCCACCCCATCCCCATCACCACCACCCCAACCCCATCCCCATCACCACCACCCCCAACCCCATCCCCATCACCACCACCCCAACCCCAACCCCCTTCATTACCATCCCCCCACCCCCACCCTCACCCCCTTCACAACCACTCCACCCCCACCCCATCCCCTTCATTACCATCCCCCACCCCGACCCCTCATTACCACCGTCTATCTCCAACCCACCCATTGCCATCCCCCACCCCTACCCCAACCCCCTTCATTACCATCCCCCCACCCCCACCCTCACCCCCTTCACCACCACCCCCAGCCCGCCCCCGTCCTCTCTCTGTCCACCCCGTGCGGTCCCTCCTGGGACTCACCTGGTCTTTGCTGTCACCTCCAGGATGTGGATCGCTTGCTGCTCAATACCAAGGATCTCTATACCTTCTGGATCCACGTGGATTTCAAACGGATCGATGAACTGACAGATTGTCAGGAATCAGCAATGAGCAAGTCCATGGAGGTGGTTTCCCTGGATCTCCGGGATTTGATCTCCCAGCTGAACTCCCAGGTACAGGAGGGGCTCGGTGTGGGGTGGGGTATCACATAGTCATCTCCTCCATTACCCAATGGGCAAGGGACTGGTGCCAGGAGAGTCTCACTGCTTTACAATACACAAGGAGGCCACTCAGCCCATTCAGCTAGTACTGACCCTCTGTGGAACAATCCAGCCAGCTCCATGGCCCCTGTGAATTGAGTTCTCTCAAACACACGCTCAATTTCATTTATTTAACTCCCTTCCACATCCCTTTTTGGGAGCAAGTCCATGAGGAGTGCAGCTGATGGTCTTCCCATTGCTGCCTGTCGATTTATCACCTGCTTCCTTCCTAATGCTCAAACACCCTTCATATTAGGAAATCCAGCAAAACAATCCATTTTCTATCTCTGCATTTTAATCTCTCTCTCTCTCTCTCTCTGACATTTCCACAGTTCTGACAGAGAGTCCCATCAGTAACCCCACTGGCTCACAGACACTGTAACACAGGCTGGGGAGTGAGCTTCAGGGTTCAATCATTACTGATCTGACTGATGTGTTGTTATCGATAATGCTTTGTGAATATGTAAAGCCACATTGCCTGACTCCTCTCCCCCCATTCAGACTCTATATGCTTTGTGTCTTTCCAGATCTCAGCTTTGAACAGCACGTCCCCTGAACCCCAGGACCTGACTCTTCCCAACAATGTCCTGAACCCAGGCCACGATTGGCACAGCAAGCTGCAAGGCTACATCATCTTCCGGGACTTGGAAACCTATCTGAACAAAGTGATCCGAGACTTCACTCTCTTAAAGACTAAATATCGGGAATGACAAGGCTGTGGTGTTCGAAAATGATCGAATTAAAACTGTTAGAGAATGTTATGCACTGAATAAATAAATAAATCGACTTTTTACATTTAATACAGTTGTTTCTGTTTCACAACGATGCCATTGAGGTGAAAAATGTGGAGCTTAATGAACAGAAATCAGATACTGCAGCACAGAGGAGATGCTGTTTAATGCTGTGGTTGGACAGGTTTATAAATGTCACTATTTTAGAAAGGAGCAGGAGGAAGAATAAGGAACAGCAAACACAGCCTTTTCAAACAGGAACAGGGAAAATACTGCAATGCATCACTGTGGGCAGCACAGTGGCTCAGTGGTTAGCACTGCTGTCTTGTAGCACCAGGGGACCTGGGTTCAATCCCAGCCTTGGGTGACTGTTTGTGTGCAATTTGCACATTCTCCCCATGTCTAAAGATGTGCAGGTTAGGATGGATTGGCTGTGCTAAAATACCTGTAGTGTTAGGTTCATTAGTCAGTGATAAATGTAGGGGTCTGGGTGGGTTACTCTTCAGAGGGCCAGTGGGGACTTGTTGGGCTGAAGGGCCTGTTTCCACACTGTAGGGAATCTAATCTATTAAGGATATGATCAGTGGAGACTTAGGTAAACATGACATGATTTGGTGCAAGCAGCATGGGCTTGTCAATGGAGAGTTATATTTGAGAAAGTTTAAACTGTTTTGAGGATGTTACAAACAAACATGGTAAAGGGGATTAGGTGGATGGAGTCTGTTTGGATTTTCAGAGTGCTTTGATAAGATTCCCCACAGGAGATTAATTAGTAATCACAGGAGACTCCCAAGCACTGAGGATGTCACCTAGACAGGGGACGAAACGTCTGCAACACAAATTCCCAGCTCGGCGAACAGAACCACAACAACGAGCACCCGAGCTACAAATCGTCTCCCAAACTTTGAATTAATTAGTAACATTAACACACAGAGTGTTGGAAGTAATGTACATGGATTGAGGAGTGACAAAGAGACAGAAAACAAAAGGAATAAATGAGACATTCTTGTGTGTCTAGTGGGGTACCACAAGGACCAGTACTTGGGCCCCAGCTCACAGTGTTTGCTAATGATCTGGATGGCAGGGAGTAGGGGGGTGGGGGTGGGGGTGGGGTGGGGGGGGGTGGGGAGGCTGTACATCATATTCCCAACGCTGTAGATGATCGAAAGCAAAGTAAGAAATATGTGTTGCAAGGAAGATGTAAAACATTGAGCGGACTTGAACAGGCTTGGGGATTGGGCACGGACGTGGCAGATGGAATACAATGTGGCTCAGTGGTTAGCACTGCTGCCTCACGGCACCAGGGACCCAGGTTCGATCCCAGCCTTGGGGGGGGGACTGTCTGCGTGGAGTAAGTACATTCTCCCCGTGTCTGCGTGGGTACCCCCCACAGTCACAAGATGTGCAGGTTGGGGTGGGCAATGTGCACAATTTTCAGGGATTGTGTGGGTTTGCCATGGGAAACACAGGATTACAGGATAGGGGCTGTGGTCTGGGTGGGGTGCCATCTGGAGGGTTGGTGTAGACTGGATGGGCTGAGGAGCCTGATTCTAACCAGGAATGTTCAGGCACTCCCTCAAGGTTCAGGGTTAATGGGTATGTCATTAATTTTTATCCAAAAACATCTCTTTAATCTGCCAGATATTTTGAGAACTTATTGTGGGGAGAGTGTTTCTCTGACAGGCCAGTGAGACAGGAGAGTGTAAATGATCTTTGAGAGTGTGCTGAGAAATGAGACATTTACAGAAATTGTTTTTCTAAAATCATTGCCGGATATGGGTGTCACTGGTAAGGCTGACATTATCGCCCATCTTAAAGTGACCTCCCAAAGGTGATGTTGCACTAACAACAGAATTCCCTGATTAATCAAAATTATTACAACAAAAACACAGGTTGAGGAAGTTACTTCAGGTTTTAGGTTAACTAGTCTTAAAAAAAGAGGAAGAGATTAGCCTTTGCTTCAAACAGGAAGGTCAGAGAAGACAATGAGAGTGCAGATGCTATCAGTCACTTTTGGATTCTTTACTGTGGAGACTCCAGTAAACACACCAGGATTCGCTTGTCGCTGAACAACAGAAGTTTGTTTGATGGCTCAGGAGGACGGTCTGGCAGCGTTGTTATTTTTAGCGCTGAGAAAAATGTTCATTTCCTCTCTCAGAGAACTTTGGGATGGAGCTCAGTCAGAAACATTTACAACTGCAAACTGAAGCCCAGAGATTAGACTGCACTTTCGGAGTGCTGAGGGAGTGCCGCACTGTCGGAGGGTCGGTGCTGAGGGAGTGCCACACTGTCGGAGGGTCAGTGCTGAGGGAGTGCCGTACTGTCGGAGGGTCAGTGCTGAGGGAGTGCCACACTGTCGGAGGGTCAGTGCTGAGGGAGTGCCGCACTGTCGGAGGGTCAGTGCTGAGGGAGTGCCACACTGTCGGAGGGTCAGTGCTGAGGGAGTGCCGTACTGTCGGAGGGTCAGTGCTGAGGGAGTGCCGCACTGTCGGAGGGTCAGTGCTGAGGGAGTGCCACACTGTCGGAGGGTCAGTGCTGAGGGAGTGCCGTACTGTCGGAGGGTCAGTGCTGAGGGAGTGCCGCACTGTCGGGGGGTCAGCGCTGAGGGAGTGCCACACTGTCGGAGGGTCAGTGCTGAGGGAGTGCCGTACTGTCGGAGGGTCAGTGCTGAGGGAGTGCCGCACTGTCGGAGGGTCAGTGCTGAGGGAGTGCCGCACTGTCGGAGGGTCAGTGCTGAGGGAGTGCCACACTGTCGGAGGGTCAGTGCTGAGGGATTGCCGTACTGTCGGAGGGTCAGTGCTGAGGGAGTGCCGCACTGTCGGGGGGTCAGCGCTGAGGGAGTGCCACACTGTTGGAGGGTCAGCGCTGAGGGAGTGCCGCACTGTCGGAGGGTCAGTGCTGAGGGAGTGCCGCACTGTCAGGGGGTCAGTGCTGAGGGAGTGCCGCACTGTCAGAGGGTCAGTGCTGAGGGAGTGCCGCACTGTCGGAGGGTCAGTGCTGAGGGAGTGCCACATGGTCAGAGGGTCAGTGCTGAGGGAGTACCACACTGTCAGAGGGTCAGTGCTGAGGGAGCGTCGCACTGTCGGAGGGTCAGTGCTGAGGGAGTGCCGCACTGTCAGAGGGTCAGTGCTGAGGGAGTGCCGCACTGTCAGAGGGTCAGTGCTGAGGGAGTGCCGCACTGTCAGAGGGTCAGTGCTGAGGGAGTGCCGCACTGTCAGAGGGTCAGTGCTGAGGGAGTGCCGCACTGTCAGAGGGTCAGTGCTGAGGGAGTGCCGCACTGACAGAGGGTCAGTGCTGAGGGAGTGCCACATGGTCAGAGGGTCAGTGCTGAGGGAGTACCACACTGTCAGAGGGTCAGTGCTGAGGGAGCGTCGCACTGTCGGAGGGTCAGTGCTGAGGGAGTGCTGCACTGTCAGAGGGTCAGTGCTGAGGGAGTGCCGCACTGTCGGAGGGTCAGTGCTGAGGGAGTGCCACACTGTCAGAGGGTCAGTGCTGAGGGAGTGCCGCACTGTCAAAGGGTCAGTGCTGAGGGAGTGCCGCACTGTCAAAGGGTCAGTGCTGAGGGAGTGCCGCACTGTCACAGGGTCAGTGCTGAGGGAGTGCCACACTGTCAGAGGGTCAGTGCTGAGGGAGTGCCGCACTGTCAGAGGATCAGTGCTGAGGGAGTGCCGCACTGTCAGAGGGTCAGTGCTGAGGGAGTGCCACATGGTCAGAGGGTCAGCACTGAGGGAGTGCCGCACTGTCGGAGGGTCAGCACTGAGGGAGTGCTGCACTGTCGGAGGGTCAGCACTGAGGGAGTGCCGCACTGTCGAAGGGGGAGTGACGCACTGTCAGAGGGTCAGTGCTGAGGGAGTGCCGCACTGTCAGAGGGTCAGTGCTGAGGGAGTGCCGCACTGTTGGAGGGTCAGTGCTGAGGGAGTGCCGCACTGTCAGAGTGTCAGTGCTGAGGGAGTGCCGCACTGTCAGAGAGTCAGTGCTGAGGGAGTGCCGCACTGTCAGAGGGTCAGTGCTGAGGGAGTGCCGCACTGTCAGAGTGTCAGTGCTGAGGGAGTGCCGCACTGTCAGAGAGTCAGTGCTGAGGGAGTGCCGCACTGTCAGAGGGTCAGTGCTGAGGGAGTGCCGCACTGTCAGAGGGTCAGTGCTGAGGGAGTGCCGCACTGTCGGAGGGTCAGTGCTGAGGGAGTGCCGCACGGTCGGAGGGTCAGTGCTGAGGGAGTGCCGCACTGTCATAGGTGTAGCCTATCGGATGAGCTGTTACACTGAGCTGATGACTTTGTGCTGAACATGAGAGGGGAACTGAATGGAAAGGAGTGCGTATTATCCCTGGTTTCCCAGATTACACTTGCCCCTGAATGGGCATTTATCAGCTGTGAAGGAATGTTGTTGCAGATGTGGGAAAGTGATTGTGAAATGGAAAGTGTCCCAATCTCACAGCATCACCTGGTCTGCTCCAAGTGTGAGAACCTGAGTGGGATTTTACCTGAATCCCACACAAACGCTGTGTCTATTCCAACTGTCATCAATCATTTGCAACAAACTCTCATACAAAGTTTATATGTACTTTATACAGAAAATAATATTTCACATATACATAGAAATATTGTCAGTGCTGCTCTTGGACTACATACTGACCCCCTCGGCAATATGTACTGGGAAAACATGCCTCCCTCCACCCTCATCCTGATATTACCACCGACCCCCCCCCCCCCACACCGACCCCCCCCCCCCCCCCCCACACCGACCCCCATCTCACCACTGACCCCCCCCACACCGACCCCCCCATCTCACCACTGACCCCTCCCCCATCTCACCACTAAGCCCACCCCATCTCACCGCTAACCCCACCCTGATCTCACCACTGACCCCTCCCCATCTCACCACTGACCCCACCCCGATCTCACCACTGATCCCACCCCGATCTCACCACTGACCCCACCCCGATCTCACCATTGACCCTCCCCACCCCCATCTCACCACTAACCCCACCCCGATCTGACTACTGACCCTCCCCATCTCACCACTGACCCCACCCCCATCGCACCCCTGATCCCCATCTCATCAAAGACTCCCATCTCATCAAAGACCCCTCCCCATCTCACCACTAAGCCCACCCCAAGCTCACCACTGACCCCACCCCGATCTCACCATTGACCCTCCCCACCCCCATCTCACCACTGACCCCACCCCATCTCACCACTGACCCCTCTCCATCTCACCACTGACTCCTCCCCACCCCGATCTCACCACTGACCCCTCCCCATCTCACCACTGACCCTCCCCACCCCCATCTCACCACTGACCCTCCCCACCCTGATCTCACCACTGACCCCTCCCCACCCTGATCTCACCACTGACCCCTCCCCACCTCCATCTCACCACTGACCCTCCCCATCTCACCACTGACCCCTCCCCATCTCACCACTGACCCTCCCCACCTCCATCTCACCACTGACCCTCCCCATCTCACCACTGACCCCTCCCCATCTCACCACTGACCCTCCCCACCCTGATCTCACCACTGACCCCTCCCCACCCCGATCTCACCACTGACTCTCCCCATCTCACCACTGACCCTCCCCACCTCCATCTCACCACTGACCCTCCCCATCTCACCACTGACTCCTCCCCATCTCACCACTGACCCTCCCCACCTCCATCTCACCACTGACCCTCCCCATCTCACCACTGACTCCTCCCCATCTCACCACTGACCCTCCCCACCTCCATCTCACCACTGACCCTCCCCATCTCACCACTGACCCCTCCCCATCTCACCACTGACCCTTCCCACCCCCATCTCACCACTGACCCTCCCCATCTCACCACTGACCCTCCCCATCTCACCACTGACTCCTCCCCATCTCACCACTGACCCCATCCCATCTTACCACTGACCCTCCCCATCCCATCTCACCACTGACCCCTCTCCATCTCACCACTGACCCCACCCCCATCTCACCACTGACCCCTCCCCACCCCGATCTCACCACTGACCCCTCCCCATCTCACCACTGACCCTCCCCATCTCACCACTGACTCCTCCCCATCTCACCACTGACCCCTCCCCATCTCACCACTGACCCTCCCCACCCCCATCTCACCACTGACCCTCCCCATCTCACCACTGACTCCTCCCCATCTCACCACTGACCCTCCCCATCTCACCACTGACTCCTCCCCATCTCACCACTGACCCTCCCCACCTCCATCTCACCACTGACCCTCCCCATCTCACCACTGACTCCTCCCCATCTCACCACTGACCCTCCCCACCTCCATCTCACCACTGACCCTCCCCATCTCACCACTGACTCCTCCCCATCTCACCACTGACCCCTCCCCATCTCACCACTGACCCTCCCCATCTCACCATTGACCCCACCCCCATCTCACCACTGACCCCTCCCCTAAGACCTGGCCATACTCCTGTTTGATTTGATCAGTCACTCCCCTCAGTCACCTCTCTCAAACAGCCCCATCAGTCGCCTCCCTTGGTCACTCCCCTCGGTCAGTCCCATTGGTCACCACTTCATTGTTGCCCAGCCAATGAGATGGAGCTGGGGGATTGTCACAATAATGTAGAACCGGGGCCTAGCAGCTCATCAATATCCCTGACTGTTGACCCGATCCCCCACTGACCTGATCCCTCCATTCTCCCATCCCCCCCCCCCACCCTCCCCAGGGTCTTTGCCAGGGTGGGGTGTTTTATGCATTTGACTAACTCAGGCTCAGCATTGACCTCCCTTCACCCTCCCCTCTCCCCCACTACCGCCTTGGGGGTGGGGGGCAGAGAGTGGTCGCTGTCTGCCCCCACCCTCTGGGTCAGTGTGAACCTCTCTCTCTCTCTGTATCTCTGGGTTTCCTTCACAGAGAATTCTGCCGGGGTTCCTGATCCCTGCCCGGGATCTCGGGCTCCAGCTCCGGAGAGGGTTCGGATTGGCCGGAGGGGTGCAGCATGTCCAGCCGCCCCTGTGTGCCCTCTGTGACGTTGGCCACCAGTTTGTGGAGGATGGGTGTGGTTGGGATCAGGGCCTTCCTGGGCAGGGAGCTGGTACCACCTGCTGGGATTTGATGGGAGCCTGGGGGATAGTGCTCACTGGGAGATGGGGCCTCACCCGCGGATGGACACGACCTCAGCTTCTTCTCCAGCGTGCGCTGCAGTTTGGAGACCTTCTGTCCCCGGGCGCGAGGACCCAGCTCCTGCTGGGGAGCTGATCGTTGCTTCTGGAAACTTCCGAACCGCCTCAGCATTGCCTGGACTGTGCCGACTCCGATTCCATCCGCGGTGCTGGCCCAGATCCTGGAGGAGCGCTGAGCTTCCCGTCTCGGCACCTTCCGGCTACTGCTCCCAATCCTGGCCCCTGCCGGTGTGACCGGGGAGCCCCTCGGCTCCGGACCCTGGGGGTCTCTGGGGGCCATGGGGGAGGGAGCTGGGTGCTCCCCAGCACGTGCCCCGGGAGAGGTCAGACTGTGGTGGGATGAAGCTCTATCCTCAGGGTAGACACCGGGCACATCGATACACTGGTAAGGCTGGCATTCAGACTGCCCTGGTACCGACTCAATGGGCGATAACTTACTGAGAGTCCAGGACAGCTTCCTCTTCCGCTGGACATTGGCCGCAGGGATGACCCTGCTCTCAGGCATCGAGCCCCTCCTCAGCTCAGGCCCGAATTTGGTGCCCTCAGCGAACGAGACTGAGGGCCGGTGAGCTTTGACAATGCTGGAGGTCCGAGGAATGCTCAGTGGCTGCACGGTGTCCTCACTGTTGGGCTCCGACTGCTCCACCGGGAAATAGTTGCAGCGGGAGCTCAATTCCTGAAAACCAGCTTCAGGAGTCAGCAACATGCTTCCTGGTAAAAAATAGGAAAAAAATGTTCAAATCATCATCTCATCCCAAATCACTGTTGGTTTGTACCTCCCAACCCTGACGGGGCTGTCTCACACTGGGATACAGTTCCCGAAGGGGCTGTCTCACACTGGGATACAGTTCCCGAAGGGGCTGTCTCTCACTGGGATACAGTTCCCGAAGGGGCTGTCTCTCACTGGGATACAGTTCCCGAAGGGGCTGTCTCTCACTGGGATACAGTTCCCGAAGGGGCTGTCTCTCACTGGGATACAGTTCCCATGTATCTGCTGCCCCTGTCCTTCTAGATGGAAGTGGATGTGGGTTTGGAAGGTGCTGTCTGAGGATCTTTGGTGAGTTTCTGCAGTGCATCTTGTAGATGGTACACACTGCTGCTACTGAGCGTCGGTGGGGGAGGGAGTGGGTGTTTGTGGATGTGGTGCCAATAAAGTGGGGGCTACTTTGTCCTGGATGTTATCGAACTTTTTGAGTGTTGTTGGAGCTGCCCCCATCCAGGGCAAGTGGGGAATATTCCATCACACTCCTGACTTGTACCTTGTAGATGGTGGACAGGCTTTGGGGAGTCAGGAGGGGAGTTACTCACCGCAGTATTCCTAGTCTCTGACCTGGTCTTGGAGCCACTGTGATTATGTGGTGAGTGGTAATCCCCCCCACCCTGGATGTTGATCGTAGGGGTTATTACCCCACAATAGTAACACCATTGAATGTCAAGGGATGGTGGTTAGATTGTCTCTTGTTGGTGATGGTCATAGCCTGGCATTTGTGTGGCATGAACGTTACTTGCCACTTGTCAACCCAAGGCTGGATATTGTCCAGATCTTGTTGCATTTGAACATGGACTGCTTCAGTATCTGAGGAGTTAGGAACAATGCTGAACATTGTGTGATCATTGGTGAACATCCCAGTCTAACCTTGTGACTGATTGTGCTGTGATGTTAGAGGTCGTCACTATCACCTCACCATCTATTCTGTCGTTTATAGTCTTTGCTAAAGGCAATAATCATCTCATATCCAGGATGCTCCAGTGCAAAGCACCAAAAGGCAGCTTCCTGAGTCATGTGCTATCACAATAAATAATTCCTGGATCGTCTTTGCTTCTCCCATGGACCCATGGAGAGTGACTGACCATGTCCCTGTGTATGAGGGGACTCCAGGTGTTAGGGCAGAGTGGGGCAAGGTGGGGGTGTCTTTGTATCCTGTGCCTGTCCCTGTCTCTGTACCCACATGGACTGAACATGAGATTAGTCCTCACCTTCCTGAGGAGGGACACAGTAGACAGGTTCCCCCTCATCAGTGCCAAAGGAGGAGAATGAGACAGATTCCCATCCAGCTGAGGGAGAGTCAATGAAACTGCAGTTGAAACTGACATCAGCGTCATGGTGGGAAACTGCAAGAAAGGACAAAGAGTTACACACCACTCCGAACGCAACGAGGGGTACGTCGGGTTTCAAGAGATCGATTGTGTGAGGGGACTCTCTAGTCCAAGGTAGAGACAGACGTTTCTGTGAGGTAAAAACAATGACTGCAGATGCTGGAAAGCAAATACTGGATTAGTGGTGCTGGAAGAGCACAGCAGTTCAGGCAGCATCCAACGAGCAGCAAAATCGACGTTTCGGGCAAAAGCCCTTCATCAGGTATAAAGCTGAAGGGCTTTTGCCCGAAACGTCGATTTCGCTGCTCGTTGGATGCTGCCTGAACTGCTGTGCTCTTCCAGCCCCACTTATCCAGTACAGACGTTTCTGTGGCCAGCAGAGAAAAATCAGAATGGTGTGTTGTTTCCCTGGTGCCAGGATCAAGGATGTCTCAGAGAGGGTGCAGAATGTTTTCATGGGGGAGAGAGGCCAGCAGGAGGTCATTGTCCACATTGGAACCAATGACATTGGAAGGGAAAAGGTTGAGACTCTGAAGGGAGATTACAGAGAGTTAGGCAGAAATTTAAAAAGGAGGTCCTCAAGGGTAGTAATATCTGGATTACTCCCAGTGCTACGAGCTAGTGAGGGCAGGAATAGGAGGGTAGAGCAGATGAATGCATGACTGAGGAGCTGATACAGGGGAGAAAGGTTCACATTTTTGGATCATTGGAATCTCTTTTGGGGTAGAAGTGACCTGTACAAGAAGGGCGGATTGTACCTAAATTGGAAGGGGACTAATATACTGGCAGGGAAATTTGCTAGAACTGCTTGGAAGGATTTAAACTAGTAAGGTGGGGGGGTGGGACCCAGGGAGATCGTGAGGAAAGAGATCGATCTGAGACAGGTACAGCTGAGAACAGAAGTGAGTCAAACAGTCAGGGCAGGCAGGGACAAGGTACAACTAATAAATTAAACTGCATTTATTTCAATACAAGGGGCCTAACAGGGAAGGCAGATGAACTCAGGGCATGGTTAGGAACATGGCACTGGGATATCATAGCAATTAGAGAAACATGGCTCAGGGATGGGCAGGACTGGCAGCTTAATGTTCCAGGATACAAATGCTACAGGAAGGATAGAAAGGGAGGCAAGAGAGGAGGGGGAGTGGCATTTTTGATAAGGGATAGCATTACAGCTGTGCTGAGGGAGGATATTCCTGGAAATACATCCAGGGAAGTTATTTGGGTGGAACTGAGAAATAAGAAAGGGATGATCACCTTATAGGGATTGTATTATAGACCCCCCAATAGTCAGAGGGAAATTCAGAAACAAACTTGTAAGGAGATCTCAGCTATCTGTAAGAATAATAGGGTAGTTATGGTAGGGGATTTTAACTTTCCAAACATCGACTGGGACTGCCGTAGTGTTAAAGGTTTAGATGGAGAGGAATTACTTAAGTGTGTAGAAGACAATTTTCTGATTCAGTGTGTGGATGTACCTACTAGAGAAGGTGCAAAACTTGACCTACTCTTGGGAAATAAGACAGGGCAGGTGACTGACGTGTCAGTGGGGGCGCACTTTGGGGACAGCGACCATAATTCTATTAGATTTAAAATAGTGATGGAAAAGGATAGACCAGATCTAAAAGTTGAAGTTCTAAATTGGAGAAAGGCCAATTTTGACGGTATTAGGCAAGAACTTTCAAAAGCTGATTGGAGGCAGATGTTCGCAGGTAAAGAGACGGCTGGAAAATGGGAAGCCTTCAGAAATGAGATAACAAGAATCCAGAGAAAGTATATTCCTGTCATGGGGAAAGGGAAGGCTGGTAGGTATAGGGAATGCTGGATGACTAAAGAAATTGAGGGTTTGGTTAAGAAAAAGGAGGAAGCATATGTCAGGTATAGACAGGATAGATCGAGTGAATCCTCAGAAGAGTATAAAGAAAGTAGGAGTATACTCAAGAGGGAAATCAGGAGGGCAAAAAGGGGACATGAGATAGCTTTGGCAAATAGAATTAAGGAGAATCCAAAGGGTTTTTACAAATATATTAAGGACAAAAGGGTAACTAGGGTGAGAATAGGGCCCCTCAAAGATCAGCAAGGCGGCCTTTGTGTGGAGCTCTAAGAGATGGGGGAGATATTAAATGAATATTTTGCATCAGTATTTACTGTGGAAAAGGATATTGAAGATATAGACTGTAGGGAAATAGATGGTGACATTTTGAAAAATATCCAGATTACAGAGAAGGAAGTGCTGGATGTCTTGAAACGGTTAAAGGTGGATAAATCCCCAGGACCTGGTCAGGTGTACCCGAGAACTCTGTGGGAAGCTAGAGAAGTGATTGCTGGGCCTCTTGCTGAGATATTTGTATCATCGATAGTAACAGGTGAGGTGCCAGAAGACTGGAGGTTGGCAAACGTGGTGCCACTGTATAAGAAGGGCGGTAAAGACAAGCCAGGGAACTATAGACTAGTGAGCCTGACCTCGGTGGTGGGCAAGTTGTTGGAGGGAATCCTGAGGGATAGGATGTACATGTATTTGGAAAGGCAAGGACTGATTAGGGATAGTCAACATGGCTTTGTGCATGGGAAATCATGTCTCACAAATTGATTGAGTTTTTTTGAAGAAGTAACAAAGAGGTTTGATGAGGGCAGAGCAGTAGATGTCATCTACATGGATTTCAGTAAGGTGTTCAACAAGGTTCCCCATGGGAGACTGATTAGCAAGGTTAGATCTCATGGAATACAGGGAGAACTAGCCATTTGGATACAGAACTGGCTCAAAGGTAGAAGACAGAGGGTGGTGGTGGTGGAGGGTTGTTTTTCAGACTGGAGGCCTGTGACCAATGGAGTGCCACAAGGACTGGTGCTGGGCCCTCTACTTTTTGTCATTTATATAAATGATTTGGATGTGAGCATAAGAGGTACAGTTAGTAAGTTTGCAGATGACACCAAAATTGGAGGTGTAGTGGACAGCGAAGCGGGTGACCTCAGATTACAACAGGATCTGGACCAGATGGGGGCCAATGGGCTGAGAAGTGGCAGATGGAGTTTAATTCAGATAAATGAGAGGTGCTGCATTTTGGGAAAGTAAATCTTAGCAGAGCTTATACATTTAATGGTAAGGTCCTAGGGAGTGTTGCTGAACAAAGAGACCTTGGTGTGCAGGTTAGTAGCTCCTTGAAAGTGGAGTCGCAGGTAGATAGGATAGTGAAGAAGGCGTTTGGTATGCTTTCCTTTATTGGTCAGAGTATTGAGTACAGGAGTTGGGAGGTCATGTTGTAGCTGTACAGGACATTGGTTAGGCCACTGTTGGAATATTGTATGCAATTCTGGTCTCCTTCCTATCGGAAAGATGTTGTGAAACTTGAAAGGGTTCAGAAAAGATTTACAAGGATGTTGTCAGGGTTGGAGGATCTGAGCTACAGGGAGAGGCTGAACAGGCTGGGGCTGTTTTCCCTGGAGCGTCGGAGGCTGAGGGTTGACCTTATAGAGGTTTACAAAATTATGAGGGGCATGGATAGGATAAATAGACAAGGTCATTTCCCTGGAATGGGGGAGTCCAGAACTAGAGGGCATAGGTTTAGGGTGAGAGGGGTTAGGGTCACTAACTCTGATTGGGCATATTCATGTCTGCCATTGTTGCCCCAACACATCAATCCTGGAAGGATCACCGACTTCATCCCTGTTATTGGCCGAGCAACATGTGAATCCTCACCTTCCATCGCTCACTATTGGCCATTGGCAAGAGAGCCAACATTTCAATATCTGATTATTCACAAAATACAGCCATGATTTAGACAAGAAACACAATGTAATCTCTCCGAGTCTGCAGATGACACGAAGCTGGGTGAGAGGGTGAGCTGTGGATGCAGGGATGTTGAAGTGTGATTGGGATATACTGAGTGAGTGTGAGTGAGTGTGAGTGAGTGCAGTCTCATTTGGATCAATGTGAGGTTAGCCACTTGGGGTCCATTCATTTACTGGATGCCTCCAGGTATCTCACAGGTACACAAATATTGTCCTTGTGAGTACAAAATGCCTTTGGTTTATTTACAACTGCAGGGAATGCCAAATTTTCAATATCTGTTGTTAGTCATGTGCAAAGAGTGTACAGAAATGCTTCAGCAACTGTGTATGTATAAAAAAAAGTTATGAATAAAGTATACATTTGCAATTAAAAAATATAAGACCTGGGTGTCCTCATAAATCAGTTGCTGAAAATAAGCATTGCAGGCAGTGAAGAGGGTAAATGGTTTGTTGGCTTTCATAGCGAGAGGATTCAAACACAGGAACAGGGATGTGTTACTGCAACTAGACAGGATCTTAGTGAGAACACCCTGGAGTACAGAGAGTAGGGTTGGGTTTCCTTTATCTGAGGAAAGATGTTCTGACGATGGAGGGAGTGTAGTAAATGTCCATCAGACAGCAGGTGTGAAGAGAGAAACTGGGTTCATGTTCCCAGTCTTGTGCGACTTTCCACCAGCACTCACTAGCTCCAAAACATTAACTCTGTATCTCTCTCTCTCTCTCTCTCTCTCTCTCTCTCCACAGATGCTGCCAAACCCACGGAGATTCGCCAGTACTCTGCGTGTGTGTGTGTCTGTGTGTCTGTGTGTGTGGGGGGGAGGGCTGTGGGTGTGTGTGTGTGTGTGTGTGTGTGTGTGTATGTGTGTGTGTGTTTGTGTGTGTGACTGTCTGCATGTGTCTGTGTGTGGGGGGGGAGGGCTGTGGATGGGGGGTGCGTGTGTGTTTGTGTGTGTGTGTCTCTGTGTGTCTGTGTGTGTGGGGGGGAGCTGTGTGTGTCTGTGTGTGTGCGTGTGTGTGTGTGCCTCTTTGTGTTTGTGTGTGTCAGTGTCTGTGTGTGTCTGTGTGTGTGTGGGGGAGGGCTGTGGGTGGGGGGGGGCGTGGGTGGGGGTGTCTGTGTGTGTGTCTCTGTGTGTCTGTGTGTGTGGGGGGCTGTGTGTGTCTGTGTGTGTGCGTGTGTCTCTGTGTCAGTCTGTGCATGTGTATGTGTCTCTGTGTGTCTCTGTGTGCGGGGGGGGCTGTGTGTGTGTGTCTGTGTGTGTGTGCGTGTGTCTCTGTATGTCTGTCTGTCTGTGTGTATCTGTGTGTGGGGGGGGGGCTGTGTGTGTGTCTGTGTGTGTGTGAGTGTCTGTGTGTGCGTATGTCTCTGTGTGTCTGTATGTGCGTGTGTGTGTGTGTCTCTGTGCATGTGTCTGTGTCTGTCTGTCTGTGTCTCTGTGCATGTGTCTGTGTCTGTGTGTGTATCTGTCTGTGTGTTATGTCTGTGTGTGTGCCTGTGTGTGTGTGTGTCTCTGTGCGTGTGTTTGTGTGTGTTTGTGTGTGTGTATGCCTGTGTGTGTATGTCTGTGTGTGTCTCTGTGTGTCTGTCTCTGTATGTGTGTATGCCTGTGTGTATGTCTCTGTGTGTGTATATCTGTGTGTGTCTGTATGTATCTGTCTGTGTGTGTGTGTGACTGTGCGTGTGTGTCTGTGTGTGTGCGTCTGTATGTGTGTATGTGTATGTCTGTGTGTGTCTGTGTATATCTGTGTGTGTGTGTGTATATCTGTGTGTGTGTGTGTGTGTGTGTCTGTGTCTGTGTCTGTGTGTGTATCTGTGTCTGTGTGTGTGTGTCTGTGTGTGTGTGTGTAGGTACAGACAGAGCTTCTGATCAAAATTGATTCCTGGGGTCACCTTTCCACTCACCGGTCACTTTCGGCAGTTTCTGATTTCCGAACGAGAAGCACGATATTCCAGAGCCAAGATTGAGCAGAACTCCCCGGACGTGGTGCTTCATCCGTGTAATCGGACCATGTTCCTCCTCCAGTGTCCTGTACCGACATCCAGGAGAGAGTGAGCAAGATCAGGAACACACTCCCAGCCCTGTCGCTGGCACATCCCACCCATGGGAGGGAACGGCCCCTCAAACAGTCCTGCCCACAGACCCCACTTGGGTACAGACACCCTGAGGCCGTCCATGGGGAGGGAAGGAGGTGCAGTTCAGGCGAAGACCAGATCTTCATCTTAGTGACTGGTGCAGCAGGCCTGAGGGGCTGAATGGCCTCCTGCTACTCCTGGGCTCCATTCCAAATGGTTTGTGGAACAGCGAGGTGGCTCAGTAGATAGCACTGCTGCCTCTCAGCACCAGGGACCCAGTTTTGATTCCAACCTCGGGCTGTATATACATGTTACTGTGAAACTGGGTATACTGGTTACTGTGAGACTGCGTATACTGGTAACTGTGAGACTAGATATACTGGTTACCGTGAGACCGGGTATACTGGTTACTGTGAGACTGCGTATACTGGTAACTGTGAGACTAGATATACTGGTTACCGTGAGACTGGGTATACTGGTTACTGTGGAACTGGGTATACTGGTAACTGTGAGACTAGATATACTGGTTACCGTGAGACCGGGTATACTGGTTACTGTGGAACTGGGTATACTGGTAACTGTGAGACTGGGTATACTAGCTACTGTGAGACTGGATATACTGGTTACTGTGAAACTGGGTATACTGGTAACTGGGAGACTGGGCATACTGGGAACTCTGAGACTGGATATACTGGTAACTGTGAGACTGGGTATACTGGTTACTGTGAGACTGCGTATACTGGTAACTGTGAGACTGGATATACTGGTTACTGTGAAACCGGGTATACTGGTTACTGTGAGACTGGGTATATTGGTAACTGTGAGACTGCGTATACTGGTTACTGTGAAACTGGGTATACTGGTAACTGGGAGACTGGGCATACTGGTAACTCTGAGACTGGGTATACTGCCTACTGTGAGACTGGGTATACTGGTAACTGTGAGTCAGGGTATACTGGTTACTGTGAGACTAGATATACTGGTTACCGTGAGACTAGATATACTGGTTACCATGAGACCGGGTATACTGGTAACTGTGAGACTGGATATACTGGTTACTGTGAGACAGGATATACTGGTTACTGTGAAACTGGGTATACTGATAACTGCGATACTGGGTATACTGGTAACTGTGAGACTGGATATACTGGTTACTGTGAGACTGGATATACTGGTTACTGTGAAACTGGGTATACTGATAACTGTGAGACTGGGTATACTGGTTACTGTGAGACTGCGTATACTGGTTACTGTGAAACTGGGTATACTGGTAACTGGGAGACTGGGCATACTGGTAACACTGAGACTGGGTATACTGCCTACTGTGAGACTGGGTATACTGGTAACTGTGAGACAGGGTATACTGGTTACTGTGAGACTAGATATACTGGTTACCGTGAGACCGGGTATACTGGTAACTGTGAGACTGGGTATACTGGTTACTGTGAAACTGGGTATACTGGTAACTGTGAGACTGGGTATACTGGTAACTGTGAAACTGGAAATACTGGTAACTGTGAGACTCGGTATACTGGTAACTGTGAAACTGGGTATACTGGTAACTGGGAGACTGGGCATACTGGTTACTGTGAGACTAGATATACTGGTTACCGTGAGACCGGGTATACTGGTAACTGTGAGACTGGGTAAACTGGTTACTGTGAGACTGGGTATACTGGTTACTGTGAAACTGGGTATACTGGAACTGTGAAACTAGATATACTGGTTACTGTGAGACCGGGTATACTGGTAACTGTGAGACTGGGTATATTGGTAACTGTGAGACTGGGAATACTGGTAACTGTGAGACTGGATATACTGGTTACTGTGAGACCGGGTATACTGGTAACTGTGAGACTGGATATATTGGTGACTGTGAGACTGGATATACTGGTGACTGTGAGACTGGACATACTGGTTACTGTGAGACTGGGTATACTGGTTACTATGAATCTGGGTATACTGGTTACTGTGAGGCTGAATATACTGGTTAGTGTGAGACTGGATATACTGGCTACTGTGAGGCTGAATATACTGGTTACTGTGAGACTGGATATACTGGTTACTGTGAGACTGGGTATACTGTTAACTGTGAAACTGAGTATACTGGTTACTGTGAAATGTGGTATACTGGTTACTATGAATCTGGGTATACTGGTTACTGTGAGGCTGAATATACTGGTTAGTGTGAGACTGGGTATACTGGTTACTGTGAAACTGGGTATACTGGTAACTGTGAGACTGGGTAAACTGGTTACTGTGAGACTGGGTAAACTGGTTACTGTGAGACCAGGTATACTGGTAACTGTGAAACTGAGTATACTGGTTACTGTGAAATGTGGTATACTGGTTACTGTGAGACTGGGTATACTGGTTACTATGAATCTGGGTATACTGGTTATTGTGAGGCTGGATATACTGGTTACTATGAAACTGGGTATACTGGTTAGTGTGAGACTGGGTATGCTGGTTACTGTGAAACTGGGTATACTGGTTACTGTGAGACTGGGTATACTGGTAACTGTGAGGCTGCATATACTGGTTAATGTGAGGCTGGAGATACTGGTTACTGTGAAACTGGATATACTGGTTACTGTGAAATTGGGTATACTGGTTACTGTGAGGCTTGATATACTGGTTAGTGTGAGATTGGGTATACTGGATATACCGGTGACTGTGAGACTGGATATACCGGTGACTGAGAGGCTGGATATACTGGTGACTGAGAGGCTGGATATACTGGTGACTGTGAGACTGGATATACTGGTCACTGAGAGGCTGGATATACTGGTGACTGAGAGACTGGATATACTGGTGACTGAGAGGCTGGATATACTGGTGACTGTGAGACTGGATATACTGGTAACTGAGAGGCTGGATATACTGGTGACTGAGAGACTGGATATACTGGTGACTGAGAGGCTGGATATACCGGTGACTGAGAGACTGGATATACTGGTGACTGTGAGACTGGATATACCAGTGACTGAGAGGCTAGATATACTGGTGACTGAGAGGCTGGATATACCGGTGACTGAGAGGCTGGATATACCGGTGACTGAGAGGCTGGATATACTGGTGACGGAGAGACTGGATATACTGGTGACTGAGAGGCTGGATATACTGGTGACGGAGAGACTATGTAAGGAGCAGCACAGAAAGGAGATGTAGAGAATGGAATGAGAGATTGCGGGCACTGGGACTATTCTCTCCCAGACCGAGACACTCTAGTGAACATTCCATCGAGTTGGGCTTTGATAAGGGTCACCAGGGGAAGTGGAGGATCACTGCTCAGAGAAACATGAGGATAATCAGGAACGGAACCTGGTGAGAAGGAGATGAGGACTGGGGGATGATGCAGCGAGGGCAGTACAAGCACTTTCCACAGGAACTCTCACAAGAGCATTGGGTAAATACTGAGAATTGACAGGACTGGGGGAGGGGGGGGGGGGGGGGTGGAGAGCAGGGATATGGAACTGATTGTACAGCTTTTCAAAGAGCTATCACCAGCAGGAATGGGCTGAATGGTCTCACAATGTGCTTTGAGAGGCTTCTTCCCAGTCCATACACAACTCCTTGTCTGTCTTATCTGAGCTGTCACATGGTGAGATGTGAACCCAGCCGTCCCTCACTCTGTTGTGGGCAATGTGGTGCAGTGGTATTGACACTGGTCTGGTCTTCTGCATGGCCCAGGGTAATGTTCTGGGGATGTAGGTTCAAATCTGACCAAGGCAAATGAATTCAACAACAAATCTGGAATTAAATGCTGCTCTGATGGTGATAAGTGTCAGGAAAACCCCAGCTAGGTCTTGGAGATCTTTTCGGGAGGAAAATCTACCATCCTCAGCCTACACGTGACTCCAGACCCACAGCAATCTGGTTATCTCTCAACTGTCCTCTGGACTATCCCAGCAAGTTCTCAGTTCAAGGGCAATTAGGCATGGGAGTCAAACACTGAGGGCGTCACTGACTCTTGTATCCCGCGACGGAACGGAAAGATTTGGGAATGTTTCCCAGCTGCTCCTTAATGAAAGGCTGTGAGATCTTGCCCTGCCTGAGGCCAGACCAGGTGGAGAAAGCGGGTGGGTCCCCGGTCACACCCCCCTACCTGTTCTTGGGGTCGTTCTTGTCGTTTCCACAGCAGCAGCAGCACAAGATGCAGAGCAGGATGAACAGCGACACCACAACAACAGCGATCACAACACCACTCTGACCTGGAGAAACAGACAGGGAGTCACCATGCTGGTCAGCAGCTACCTGAGCAATGAAGCTATGTCCTGAGGCTATGCACAGGCAACCCAGAGCAGGAATAAACCCTTCACACAGAGACAGGCGATTCAGCGCGGTCACAAACCAGCTCAGCACTTGCCCTGTTTACCCAAACCAAACCAAGCTTCGAAGAGGAGGAGGCCCCGCTGGCTTTTAGAGACCCCCATCGAGCTCACTCAGATGGGAGTGTCCCCCTCAGTGTGCTAATCCAAACATCCTGGTCAGGCACAAGGGGGAACAGGACAGTCAAAGGTCGAGGGACTGCTAGAAACATGGCTGAGTGGTGGAAGGAGAATGAGGTCAGCAAATCTGAGGGAAAGCACGCGGTTGGCGGGAGTGAGAGTGAGAGAATGAGAGACTCACTGAAAGGACAGTCTCCAGTCACAGAGTCACAGGCCGCACCAAGACAGTGACAGGGAGTCGAACAGTTCAGACCATAAAATCCACTCAGACACGTGAGGTTACATCTAGAGGAACCGAGCAAAAGAAAACACACACAGAAAGATAAAAACTGCCAAAAAGGGAAATTATACTGTAACCTGATAGTAAATAGACACGACAAATCATCTAACTCTTAGATTGCAAATCACGTAATCTTTCTATAGATGTAACAGAGTGAATGACCCTTACACTGAATAAACACTGACTCTGTACGGTTACACAGTGAGTGACCCTTACACTGAATAAACACTGACTCTGTACAGTTACACAGTGAGTGACCCTTACCCTGGTGAATAAACACTGACTCTGTATGGTTACACAGTGAGTGACCCTTACCCTGCCGAATAAACCCTGACTCTGTACAGTTACACAGTGAGTGACCCTGACCCTGAATAAACACTGACTCTGTACAGTTACACGGTGAGTGACCCTTACCCTGAATAAACACTGACTCTGTACGGTTACACAGTGAGTGACCCTTACCCTGCTGAATAAACACTGATTTTGTACGGTTACACAATGAGTGACCCATACCCTGCTGAATAGACACTGACTCTGTAAGGTTACACAGTGAGAGACATTTACCCTACTAAATAAACATTGAATCTGTACGGTTACACAGTGAGTGACCCTTACCCTGCTGAATAAACACTGTCTCTGTACGGTTACACAGTGAGTGATCCTTACCCTGCTGAATAAACACTGTCTCTGTACAGTTACACGGTGAGTGACCCTAACCCTGAATAAACACTGACTTTGTACGGTTACACAGCGAGTGACCCTTACCCTGAATAAACACTAATTCTGTACGGTTACACAGTGAGTGACGCTGACCCTGAATAATCACTGACTCTGTACGGTTACACAGTGAGTGACCCATAACCTGCTGAATAAACACTGACTCTGTACGGTTACACAGTGAGTGACCCTTACCCTGCTGCATAAACACTGACTCTGTACGGTTACACAGTGAGTGACCCTTACCCTGCTGTATAAATACTGACTCTGTACGGTTACACAGTGAGTGACCCTTACCCTGCTGAATAAACCCTGACTCTGTACGGTTACACAGTGAGTGACCCTTACCCTGCTGAATAAACACTGACTCTGTACGGTTACACAGTGAGTGACCCTTACCCTGCTGAACAATCACTGACTCTGTACGGTTACACAGTGAGTGACCCTTACCCTGCTGAATAAACACTAACTCTGTACGGTTACACAGTGAGTGACCCTTACCCTGCTGGATAAACACTGATTCTGTACAGTTACACAGTGAGTGACCCTTACCCTGCTGAATAAACACTGACTCTGTACGGTTACACAGTGAGTGACCCTTACCCTGCTGAATCAACCCTGACTCTGTACGGTTACACAGTAAGTGACCCCTACCCTGAATAAACACTGACTCTGTATGGTTACACAGTGAGTGACCCTGACCCTGAATAAACACTGACTCTGTACAGTTACATAGTGAGTGACCCTTACTCTGCTGAATAAACACTGACTCTGTACGGTTGCACAGTGAGTGACCCTTACCCTACTGAATAAACACCGACTCTGTATGGTTACACAGTGAGTGACCCTTACCCTGCTGAATAAACACTGACTCTGTACAGTTACACAGTGAGTTACCTTTACCCTGCTGAACAATCACTGACTCTGTACGGTTACACAGTGAGTGACCCTTACCCTGCTGAATAAACCCTGATTCTGTACAATTACACAGTGAGTGACACTGACCCTGAATAAGCACTGACTCTGTACGGTTACACAGTGAGTGACCCTTACCCTGCTGCATAAACACTGACTCTGTACGGTTACACAGTGAGTGACCCTTAACCTACTGAATAAACACTGACTCTGTACAGTTACACGGTGAGTGACCATGACCCTGAATAAACACTGACTTTGTACAGTTACACAGCGAGTGACCCTTACCCTGAATAAACACTGATTCTGTACGGTTACACAGTGAGTGACCCTGACCCTGAATAATCACTGACACTGTACAGATACACAGTGAGTGACCCTTACCCTGCTGAATAAACACTGACTCTGTACGGTTACACAGTGAGTGACCCATACCCTGCTGCATAAACACTGACTCTGTACGGTTACACAGTGAGTGACCCTTACCCTGCTGTATAAATACTGACTCTGTACGGTTACACAGTGAGTGACCCTTACCCTGCTGAATAAACCCTGACTCTGTACGGTTACACAGTGAGTGACCCTTACCCTGCTGAATAAACCCTGACTCTGTACGGTTACACAGTGAGTGACCCTTACCCTGCTGAATAAACTCTGACTCTATACGGTTACACAGTGAGTGACCCTTACCCTGCTGAATAAACACTAACTCTGTACAGTTACACAGTGAGTGACCCTTACCCTGCTGAATAAACCCTGATTCTGTACAATTACACAGTGAGTGACACTGACCCTGAATAAACACTGACTCTGTACGGTTACACAGTGAGTGACCCTTACCCTGCTGAATAAACCCTGACTCTATACGGTTACACAGTGAGTGACCCTTACCCTGCTGAATAAACACTGACTCTGTACGGTTACACAGTGAGTGACCCTTACCCTGCTGAATAAACACTGACTCTGTACGGTTACACAGTGAGTGACCCTTTCCCTGCTGAATAAACCTTGATTCTGTACAATTACACAGTGAGTGACACTGACCCTGAATAAACACTGACTCTGTACGGTTACACAGTGAGTGACCCTTAACCTACTGAATAAACATTAACTCTGTACGGTTACACAGTGAGTGACCCTTACCCTGCTGGATAAACACTGATTCTGTACAGTTACACGGTGAGTGACCCTGACCCTCAATAAACACTGACTTTGTACAGTAACACAGTGAGTGACCCTTACCCTGTTGAATAAACACTGACTCTGTACGGTTACACAGTAAGTGACCCCTACCCTGAATAAACACTGACTCTGTACGGTTACACAGTGAGTGACCCTGACCCTGAATAAACACTGACTCTGTACAGTTACACAGTGACTGACCTTATCTCTGAATACACCCTGACTCTGTACGGTTACACAGTGAGTGACCCTTAACCTACTGAATAAACACTAACTCTGTACGGTTACACAGTGAGTGACCCTTACCCTGCTGGATAAACACTGATTCTGTACAGTTACACGGTGAGTGACCCTGACCCTCAATAAACACTGACTTTGTACAGTAACACAGTGAGTGACCCTTACCCTGCTGAATAAACACTGACTCTGTACGGTTACACAGTGAGTGACCCTTACCCTATTGAATAAACACTGACTCTGTACGGTTACACAGTGAGTGACCCTTACCCTGCTGCATAAACACTGACTCTGTACAGTTACACAGTGAGTGACCCTTACCCTGCTGAATAAACCCTGTTTCTGTACAATTACACAGTGAGTGACCCTGACCCTGAATAAACACTGACTCTGTACAGTTACACGGTGAGTGACCCTGACCCTCAATAAACACTGACTTTGTACAGTAACACAGTGAGTGACCCTTACCCTGCTGAATAAACACTGACTCTGTACGGTTACACAGTAAGTGACCCCTACCCTGAATAAACACTGACTCTGTACGGTTACACAGTGAGTGACCCTGACCCTGAATAAACACTGACTCTATACAGTTACACAGTGAGTGACCCTATCTCTGAATACACCCTGACTCTGTACAGTTACACAGTGACTGACCCTGACACTGCTGAATAAACACTGACTCTGTACGGTTACACAGTGAGTGACCCTTACCCTATTGAATAAACACTGACTCTGTACGGTTACACAGTGAGTGACCCTTACCCTGCTGCATAAACACTGACTCTGTACAGTTACACAGTGACCCTAACCCTGATGAATAAACCCTGACTCTATACAGTTACACAGGGAGTAACCCTTACCCTGAATAAACACTGACTCTGTACAGTTACACAGGGAGTGACCCTTACCCTGAATAAACACTGACTCTGTGCAGTTACACAGTGAGTGACCCTGACTCTGAATAAACCCTGACTCTGTACAGTTACACTGTGAGTGACCCTGACCCTCAATAAACACTGACTTTGTACAGTAACACAGTGAGTGACCCTTACCCTGCTGAATAAACACTGACTCTGTACGGTTACACAGTGAGTGACCCTTACCCCACTGAATAAACACTGACTCTGCACAGTTACACAGTGAGTGACCCTGACCCTGAATAAACACTGACTTTGTACAGTTATACAGCGAGTGACCCTTACCCTGAATAAACACTGATTCTGTACGGTTACACAGCGAGTGACCCATAACCTGCTGAAAAAACACTGACTCTGTACGGTTACACAGTGAGTGACCCTTACTCTGCTGAATAAACACTAACTCTGTACGGTTACACAGTGAGTGACCCTTACCCTGCTGAATAAAACCTGATTCTGTACAATTACACAGTGAGTGACACTGGCCCTGAATAAACACTGACTCTGTACGGTTACACAGTGAGTGACCCTTACCCTGCTGCATAAACACTGACTCTGTACGGTTACACAGTGAGCGACCCTTACCCTGCTGAATAAACACTGACTCTGTACAGTTACACAGTGAGTGACCCTGACCCTGAATAAACACTGACTTTGTACAGTTATACAGCGAGTGACCTTACCCTGAATAAACACTGATTCTGTACGGTTACACAGCGAGTGACCCATAACCTGCTGAAAAAACACTGACTCTGTACGGTTCCACAGTGAGTGACCCTTACCCTGCTGCATAAACACTGACTCTGTACGGTTACACAGTGAGTGACCCTTACCCTGCTGAATAAACCCTGACTCTGTACGGTTACACAGTGAGTGACCCTTACCCTGCTGAATAAACACTGACTCTGTACGGTTACACAGTGAGTGACCCTTACCCTGCTGAACAATCACTGACTCTGTACGGTTACACAGTGAGTGACCCTTACCCTGCTGAATAAACACTAACTCTGTACGGTTACACAGTGAGTGACCCTTACCCTGCTGCATAAACACTGATTCTGACCAGTTACACAGTGAGTGACCCTTACCCTGCTGAATAAACACTGACTCTGTACGGTTACACACTGAGTGACCCTTACCCTGCTGAATCAACCCTGACTCTGTACGGTTACACAGTAAGTGACCCCTACCCTGAATAAACACTGACTCTGTACGGTTACACAGTGAGTGACCCTGACCCTGAATAAACACTGACTCTGTACAGTTACACGGTGAGTGACCCTGACCCTCAATAAACACTGACTTTGTACAGTAACACAGTGAGTGACCCTTACCCTGCTGAATAAACACTGACTCTGTACGGTTATACAGTAAGTGACCCCTACCCTGAATAAACACTGACTCTGTACGGTTACACAGTGAGTGACCCTGACCCTGAATAAACACTGACTCTGTACAGTTACACAGTGACTGACCCTGACACTGCTGAATAAACACTGACTCTGTACGGTTCCACAGTGAGTGACCCTTACCCTGCTGAATAAACCCTGACTCTGTACAGTTACACAGTGAGTGACCCTTACCCTGAATAAACTCTGACTCTGTACAGTTATACAGTGAGTGACCCTGATCCTGAATAAACACTGAATCTGTACGGTTACACAGCGAGTGACCCTTACCCTGCTGAATAAACACTGACTCTGTACAGTTACACAGTGAGTGACCCTTCCCCTGCTGAATAAACCCTGACTTTGTACGGTTACACCGTGAGTGACCCTTACCCTGCTGAAAAAACACTGACTCTGTACAGTTACACAGTGAGTGACCCTGACCCTGAATAAACACTGACTCTGTACAGTTACACAGTGAGTGACCCTTAACCTGAATAAACACTGACTCTGTACTGTTACACAGTGAGTGACCCTGACCCTATTGAATAAACACTGATTCCATACAGTTACACAGTGAATGACCCTGACCCTGAATAAACACCGACTCTATCCTGTTACACAGTGAGTGACCCTTACCCTGCTGAATAAACACTAACTCTGTACAGTTACACAGTGAGTGACCCTGACCCTGAATAAACACTGACTCTTTACGGTTACACAGTGAGTGACCCTTACCCTGAATAAACACTGAATCTGTACAGTTACACAGTGAGTGACCCTTACCCTAAATAAACACTGACTCTGTACAGTTACACAGTGAGTGACCCTGACCCTGAATAAACCCTGACTCTGTACGGTTACACAGTGAGTGACCCTTACCCCACTGAATAAACACTGACTCTGTACAGTTACACAGTGAGTGACCCTGACCCTGAATAAACCCTGACTCTGTACAGTTACACAGTGAGTGACCCTTACTCTGCTGAATAAACACTGACTCTGTATGGTTGCACAGTGAGTGACCCTTACCCTACTGAATAAACACCGACTCTGTATGGTTACACAGTGAGTGACCCTTACCCTGCTGAATAAACACTGACTCTGTACAGTTACACAGTGAGTTACCTTTACCCTGCTGAACAATCACTGACTCTGTACGGTTACACAGTGAGTGACCCTTACCCTGCTGAATAAACCCTGACTCTGTACAATTACACAGTGAGTGACACTGACCCTGAATAAGCACTGACTCTGTATGGTTACACAGTGAGTGACCCTTACCCTGCTGCATAAACACTGACTCTGTACGCTTACGCAGTGAGCGACCCTTACCCTGCTGAATCAACCCTGACTCTGTACGGTTACACAGTAAGTGACCCCTACCCTGAATAAACACTGACTCTGTACGGTTACACAGTGAGTGACCCTGACCCAGAATAAACACTGACTCTGTACAGTTACACGGTGAGTGACCCTGACCCTCAATAAACACTGACTTTGTACAGTAACACAGTGAGTGACCCTTACCCTGCTGAATAAACACTGACTCTGTACGGTTATACAGTAAGTGACCCCTACCCTGAATAAACACTGACTCTGTACGGTTACACAGTGAGTGACCCTGACCCTGAATAAACACTGACTCTGTACAGTTACACAGTGACTGACCCTGACAGTGCTGAATAAACACTGACTCTGTACGGTTCCACAGTGAGTGACCCTTACCCTGCTGAATAAACCCTGACTCTGTACAGTTACACAGTGAGTGACCCTTACCCTGAATAAACTCTGACTCTGTACAGTTCTACAGTGAGTGACCCTGACCTTGAATAAACACTGAATCTGTACGGTTACACAGCGAGTGACCCTTACCCTGCTGAATAAACACTGACTCTGTACAGATACACAGTGAGTGACCCTGACCCTGAATAAACACTGACTCTGTACGGTTACACAGTGAGTGACCCTTACCCTGAATAAACACTGACTCTGTACAGTTACACAGTGAGTGACCCTTACCCTGAATAAACACTGACTCTGTACAGTTACACAGTGAGTGACCCTTACCCTGAATAAACACTGACTGTGTACAGTTACCCAGTGAGTGACCCTGACCCTGAATAAACCCTGACTCTGTACGGTTACACAGTGAGTGACCCTCACCCCACTGAATAAACACTGACTCTGTACAGTTACACAGTGAGTGACCCTGACCCTGAATAAACACTGACTCTGTACAGTTACACAGTGAGTGACCCTTACTCTGCTGAATAAACACTGACTCTGTATGGTTGCACAGTGAGTGACCCTTACCCTACTGAATAAACACCGACTCTGTATGGTTACACAGTGAGTGACCCTTACCCTGCTGAATAAACACTGACTCTGTACAGTTACACAGTGAGTTACCTTTACCCTGCTGAACAATCACTGACTCTGTATGGTTACACAGTGAGTGACCCTTACCCTGCTGAATAAACACTGACTCTGTACGGTTACACAGTGAGTGACCCTTACCCTGCTGCATAAACACTGACTCTGTACGGTTACACAGTGAGTGACCCTTAACCTACTGAATAAACACTGACTCTGTACAGTTACACGGTGAGTGACCATGACCCTGAATAAACACTGACTTTGTACAGTTACACAGCGAGTGACCCCTTACCCTGAATAAACACTGATTCTGTACGGTTACACAGTGAGTGACCCTGACCCTGAATAATCACTGACACTGTACAGATACACAGTGAGTGACCCTTACCCTGCTGAATAAACCCTGACTCTGTACGGTTACACAGTGAGTGACCCTTACCCTGCTGCATAAACACTGACTCTGTACGGTTACACAGTGAGTGACCCTTACCCTGCTGAATAAACCCTGACTCTGTACGGTTACACAGTGAGTGACCCTTACCCTGCTGAATAAACACTAACTCTGTACGGTTACACAGTGAGTGACCCTTACCCTGCTGAATAAACCCTGATTCTGTACAATGACACAGTGAGTAACACTGACCCTGAATAAACACTGACTCTGTACGGTTACACAGTGAGTGACCCTTACCCTGCTGAATAAACCCTGACTCTATACGGTTACACAGTGAGTGACCCTTACCCTGCTGAATAAACACTAACTCTGTACGGTTACACAGTGAGTGACCCTTACCCTGCTGAATAAACCCTGATTCTGTACAATTACACAGTGAGTGACACTGACCCTGAATAAACACTGACTCTGTACGGTTACACAGTGAGTGACCCTTAACCTACTGAATAAACACTAACTCTGTACGGTTACACAGTGAGTGACCCTTACCCTGCTGGATAAACACTGATTCTGTACAGTTACACGGTGAGTGACCCTGACCCTCAATAAACACTGACTTTGTACAGTAACACAGTGAGTGACCCTTACCCTGCTGAATAAACACTGACTCTGTACGGTTACACAGTAAGTGACCCCTACCCTGAATAAACACTGACTCTGTACGGTTACACAGTGAGTGACCCTGACCCTGAATAAACACTGACTCTGTACAGTTACACAGTGAGTGACCCTATCTCTGAATACACCCTGACTCTGTACAGTTACACAGTGACTGACCCTGACACTGCTGAATAAACACTGACTCTGTACGGTTACACAGTGAGTGACCCTTACCCTATTGAATAAACACTGACTCTGTACGGTTACACACTGAGTGACCCTTACCCTGCTGCATAAACACTGACTCTGTACAGTTACACAGTGAGTGACCCTTACCCTGCTGAATAAACCCTGATTCTGTACAATTACACAGTGAGTGACCCTGACCCTGAATAAACACTGACTCTGTACAGTTACACGGTGAGTGACCCTGACCCTCAATAAACACTGACTTTGTACAGTAACACAGTGAGTGACCCTTACCCTGCTGAATAAACACTGACTCTGTACGGTTACACAGTAAGTGACCCCTACCCTGAATAAACACTGACACTGTACGGTTACACAGTGAGTGACCCTGACCCTGAATAAACACTTACTCTATACAGTTACACAGTGAGTGACCCTATCTCTGAATACACCCTGACTCTGTACAGTTACACAGTGACTGACCCTGACACTGCTGAATAAACACTGACTCTGTACGGTTACACAGTGAGTGACCCTTACCCTGCTGGATAAACACTGATTCTGTACAGTTACACGGTGAGTGACCCTGACCCTCAATAAACACTGACTTTGTACAGTAACACAGTGAGTGACCCTTACCCTGCTGAATAAACACTGACTCTGTACGGTTACACAGTAAGTGACCCCTACCCTGAATAAACACTGACTCTGTACGGTTACACAGTGAGTGACCCTGACCCTGAATAAACACTGACTCTGTACAGTTACACAGTGACTGACCCTATCTCTGAATACACCCTGACTCTGTACAGTTACACAGTGACTGACCCTGACACTGCTGAATAAACACTGACTCTGTACGGTTACACAGTGAGTGACCCTTACCCTATTGAATAAACACTGACTCTGTACGGTTACACACTGAGTGACCCTTACCCTGCTGCATAAACACTGACTCTGTACAGTTACACAGTGAGTGACCCTTACCCTGCTGAATAAACCCTGATTCTGTACAATTACACAGTGAGTGACCCTGACCCTGAATAAACACTGACTCTGTACAGTTAAACGGTGAGTGACCCTGACCCTCAATAAACACTGACTTTGTACAGTAACACAGTGAGTGACCCTTACCCTGCTGAATAAACACTGACTCTGTACGGTTACACAGTAAGTGACCCCTACCCTGAATAAACACTGACTCTGTACGGTTACACAGTGAGTGACCCTGACCCTGAATAAACACTGACTCTATACAGTTACACAGTGAGTGACCCTATCTCTGAATACACCCTGACTCTGTACAGTTACACAGTGACTGACCCTGACACTGCTGAATAAACACTGACTCTGTACGGTTACACAGTGAGTGACCCTTACCCTATTGAATAAACACTGACTCTGTACGGTTACACAGTGAGTGACCCTTACCCTGCTGCATAAACACTGACTCTGTACAGTTACACAGTGACCCTTACCCTGATGAATAAACCCTGACTCTATACAGTTACACAGGGAGTAACCCTTACCCTGAATAAACACTGACTCTGTACATGTACACAGTGAGTGACCCTTAACCTACTGAATAAACACTGACTCTGTACAGTTACAGGGTGAGTGACCCTGACCCTGAATAAACACTGACTTTGTACAGTTACACAGCGAGTGACCCTTACCCTGAATAAACACTGACTCTGTACAGTTACACAGGGAGTGACCCTTACCCTGAATAAACACTGACTCTGTGCAGTTACACAGTGAGTGACCCTGACTCTGAATAAACCCTGACTCTGTACAGTTACACGGTGAGTGACCCTGACCCTCAATAAACACTGACTTTGTACAGTAACACAGTGAGTGACCCTTACCCTGCTGAATAAACACTGACTCTGTACGGTTACACAGTGAGTGACCCTTACCCCACTGAATAAACACTGACTCTGCACAGTTACACAGTGAGTGACCCTGACCCTGAATAAACACTGACTCTGTACAGTTACACAGTGAGTGACCCTTACTCTGCTGAATAAACACTAACTCTGTACGGTTACACAGTGAGTGACCCTTACCCTGCTGAATAAACCCTGATTCTGTACAATTACACAGTGAGTGACACTGGCCCTGAATAAACACTGACTCTGTACGGTTACACAGTGAGTGACCCTTACCCTGCTGCATAAACACTGACTCTGTACGGTTACACAGTGAGCGACCCTTACCCTGCTGAATAAACACTGACTCTGTACAGTTACACAGTAAGTGACCCTGACCCTGAATAAACACTGACTTTGTACAGTTACACAGCGAGTGACCCTTACCCTGAATAAACACTGATTCTGTACGGTTACACAGCGAGTGACCCATAACCTGCTGAATAAACACTGACTCTGTACGGTTACACAGTGAGTGACCCCTACCCTGCTGCATAAACACTGACTCTGTACGGTTACACAGTGAGTGACCCTTACCCTGCAGAATAAACCCTGACTCTGTACGGTTACACAGTGAGTGACCCTTACCCTGCTGAATAAACACTGACTCTGTACGGTTACACAGTGAGTGACCCTTACCCTGCTGAACAATCACTGACTCTGTACTGTTACACAGTGAGTGACCCTTACCCTGCTGAAAACACACTAACTCTGTACGGTTACGCAGTGAGTGACCCTTACCATGCTGGATAAACACTGATTCTGTACAGTTACACGGTGAGTGACCCTGACCCTCAATAAACACTGACTTTGTACAGTAACACAGTGAGTGACCCTTACCCTGCTGAATAAACCCTGACTCTGTACGGTTACACAGTAAGTGACCCCTACCCTGAATAAACACTGACTCTATACGGTTACACAGTAAGTGACCCCTACCCTGAATAAACACTGACTCTGTACGGTTACACAGTGAGTGACCCTGACCCTGAATAAACACTGACTCTGTACAGTTACACAGTGACTGACCCTATCTCTGAATACACCCTGACTCTGTACAGTTACACAGTGACTGACCCTGACACTGCTGAATAAACACTGACTCTGTACGGTTACACAGTGAGTGACCCTTACCCTATTGAATAAACACTGACTCTGTACGGTTACACACTGAGTGACCCTTACCCTGCTGCATAAACACTGACTCTGTACAGTTACACAGTAAGTGACCCTTACCCTGCTGAATAAACCCTGATTCTGTACAATTACACAGTGAGTGACCCTGACCCTGAATAAACACTGACTCTGTACATGTACACAGTGAGTGACCCTTAACCTACTGAATAAACACTGACTCTGTACAGTTACAGGGTGAGTGACCCTGACCCTGAATAAACACTGACTTTGTACAGTTACACAGCGAGTGACCCTTACCCTGAATAAACACTGACTCTGTACAGTTACACAGGGAGTGACCCTTACCCTGAATAAACACTGACTCTGTGCAGTTACACAGTGAGTGACCCTGACTCTGAATAAACCCTGACTCTGTACAGTTACACAGCGAGTGACCCTTACCCTGAATAAACACTGATTCTGTACGGTTACACAGCGAGTGACCCATAACCTGCTGAATAAACACTGACTCTGTACGGTTACACAGTGAGTGACCCCTACCCTGCTGCATAAACACTGACTCTGTACGGTTACACAGTGAGTGACCCTTACCCTGCAGAATAAACCCTGACTCTGTACGGTTACACAGTGAGTGACCCTTACCCTGCTGAATAAACACTGACTCTGTACGGTTACACAGTGAGTGACCCTTACCCTGCTGAACAATCACTGACTCTGTACTGTTACACAGTGAGTGACCCTTACCCTGCTGAAAACACACTAACTCTGTACGGTTACGCAGTGAGTGACCCTTACCCTGCTGGATAAACACTGATTCTGTACAGTTACACGGTGAGTGTCCCTGACCCTCAATAAACACTGACTTTATACAGTAACACAGTGAGTGACCCTTACCCTGCTGAATAAACCCTGACTCTGAACGGTTACACAGTAAGTGACCCCTACCCTGAATAAACACTGACTCTGTACGGTTACACAGTGAGTGACCCTGACCCTGAATAAACACTGACTCTGTACAGTTACACAGTGAGTGACCCTATCTCTGAATACACCCTGACTCTGTACAGTTACACAGTGACTGACCCTGACACTGCTGAATAAACACTGACTCTGTACGGTTACACAGTGAGTGACCCTTACCCTATTGAATAAACACTGACTCTGTACGGTTACACACTGAGTGACCCTTACCCTGCTGCATAAACACTGACTCTGTACAGTTACACAGTGAGTGACCCTTACCCTGCTGAATAAACCCTGATTCTGTACAATTACACAGTGAGTGACCCTGACCCTGAATAAACACTGACTCTGTACAGTTACACGGTGAGTGACCCTGACCCTCAATAAACACTGACTTTGTACAGTAACACAGTGAGTGACCCTTACCCTGCTGAATAAACACTGACTCTGTACGGTTACACAGTAAGTGACCCCTACCCTGAATAAACACTGACACTGTACGGTTACACAGTGAGTGACCCTGACCCTGAATAAACACTTACTCTATACAGTTACACAGTGAGTGACCCTATCTCTGAATACACCCTGACTCTGTACAGTTACACAGTGACTGACCCTGACACTGCTGAATAAACACTGACTCTGTACGGTTACACAGTGAGTGACCCTTACCCTGCTGGATAAACACTGATTCTGTACAGTTACACGGTGAGTGACCCTGACCCTCAATAAACACTGACTTTGTACAGTAACACAGTGAGTGACCCTTACCCTGCTGAATAAACACTGACTCTGTACGGTTACACAGTAAGTGACCCCTACCCTGAATAAACACTGACTCTGTACGGTTACACAGTGAGTGACCCTGACCCTGAATAAACACTGACTCTGTACAGTTACACAGTGACTGACCCTATCTCTGAATACACCCTGACTCTGTACAGTTACACAGTGACTGACCCTGACACTGCTGAATAAACACTGACTCTGTACGGTTACACAGTGAGTGACCCTTACCCTATTGAATAAACACTGACTCTGTACGGTTACACACTGAGTGACCCTTACCCTGCTGCATAAACACTGACTCTGTACAGTTACACAGTGAGTGACCCTTACCCTGCTGAATAAACCCTGATTCTGTACAATTACACAGTGAGTGACCCTGACCCTGAATAAACACTGACTCTGTACAGTTAAACGGTGAGTGACCCTGACCCTCAATAAACACTGACTTTGTACAGTAACACAGTGAGTGACCCTTACCCTGCTGAATAAACACTGACTCTGTACGGTTACACAGTAAGTGACCCCTACCCTGAATAAACACTGACTCTGTACGGTTACACAGTGAGTGACCCTGACCCTGAATAAACACTGACTCTATACAGTTACACAGTGAGTGACCCTATCTCTGAATACACCCTGACTCTGTACAGTTACACAGTGACTGACCCTGACACTGCTGAATAAACACTGACTCTGTACGGTTACACAGTGAGTGACCCTTACCCTATTGAATAAACACTGACTCTGTACGGTTACACAGTGAGTGACCCTTACCCTGCTGCATAAACACTGACTCTGTACAGTTACACAGTGACCCTTACCCTGATGAATAAACCCTGACTCTATACAGTTACACAGGGAGTAACCCTTACCCTGAATAAACACTGACTCTGTACATGTACACAGTGAGTGACCCTTAACCTACTGAATAAACACTGACTCTGTACAGTTACAGGGTGAGTGACCCTGACCCTGAATAAACACTGACTTTGTACAGTTACACAGCGAGTGACCCTTACCCTGAATAAACACTGACTCTGTACAGTTACACAGGGAGTGACCCTTACCCTGAATAAACACTGACTCTGTGCAGTTACACAGTGAGTGACCCTGACTCTGAATAAACCCTGACTCTGTACAGTTACACGGTGAGTGACCCTGACCCTCAATAAACACTGACTTTGTACAGTAACACAGTGAGTGACCCTTACCCTGCTGAATAAACACTGACTCTGTACGGTTACACAGTGAGTGACCCTTACCCCACTGAATAAACACTGACTCTGCACAGTTACACAGTGAGTGACCCTGACCCTGAATAAACACTGACTCTGTACAGTTACACAGTGAGTGACCCTTACTCTGCTGAATAAACACTAACTCTGTACGGTTACACAGTGAGTGACCCTTACCCTGCTGAATAAACCCTGATTCTGTACAATTACACAGTGAGTGACACTGGCCCTGAATAAACACTGACTCTGTACGGTTACACAGTGAGTGACCCTTACCCTGCTGCATAAACACTGACTCTGTACGGTTACACAGTGAGCGACCCTTACCCTGCTGAATAAACACTGACTCTGTACAGTTACACAGTAAGTGACCCTGACCCTGAATAAACACTGACTTTGTACAGTTACACAGCGAGTGACCCTTACCCTGAATAAACACTGATTCTGTACGGTTACACAGCGAGTGACCCATAACCTGCTGAATAAACACTGACTCTGTACGGTTACACAGTGAGTGACCCCTACCCTGCTGCATAAACACTGACTCTGTACGGTTACACAGTGAGTGACCCTTACCCTGCAGAATAAACCCTGACTCTGTACGGTTACACAGTGAGTGACCCTTACCCTGCTGAATAAACACTGACTCTGTACGGTTACACAGTGAGTGACCCTTACCCTGCTGAACAATCACTGACTCTGTACTGTTACACAGTGAGTGACCCTTACCCTGCTGAAAACACACTAACTCTGTACGGTTACGCAGTGAGTGACCCTTACCATGCTGGATAAACACTGATTCTGTACAGTTACACGGTGAGTGACCCTGACCCTCAATAAACACTGACTTTGTACAGTAACACAGTGAGTGACCCTTACCCTGCTGAATAAACCCTGACTCTGTACGGTTACACAGTAAGTGACCCCTACCCTGAATAAACACTGACTCTATACGGTTACACAGTAAGTGACCCCTACCCTGAATAAACACTGACTCTGTACGGTTACACAGTGAGTGACCCTGACCCTGAATAAACACTGACTCTGTACAGTTACACAGTGACTGACCCTATCTCTGAATACACCCTGACTCTGTACAGTTACACAGTGACTGACCCTGACACTGCTGAATAAACACTGACTCTGTACGGTTACACAGTGAGTGACCCTTACCCTATTGAATAAACACTGACTCTGTACGGTTACACACTGAGTGACCCTTACCCTGCTGCATAAACACTGACTCTGTACAGTTACACAGTAAGTGACCCTTACCCTGCTGAATAAACCCTGATTCTGTACAATTACACAGTGAGTGACCCTGACCCTGAATAAACACTGACTCTGTACATGTACACAGTGAGTGACCCTTAACCTACTGAATAAACACTGACTCTGTACAGTTACAGGGTGAGTGACCCTGACCCTGAATAAACACTGACTTTGTACAGTTACACAGCGAGTGACCCTTACCCTGAATAAACACTGACTCTGTACAGTTACACAGGGAGTGACCCTTACCCTGAATAAACACTGACTCTGTGCAGTTACACAGTGAGTGACCCTGACTCTGAATAAACCCTGACTCTGTACAGTTACACAGCGAGTGACCCTTACCCTGAATAAACACTGATTCTGTACGGTTACACAGCGAGTGACCCATAACCTGCTGAATAAACACTGACTCTGTACGGTTACACAGTGAGTGACCCCTACCCTGCTGCATAAACACTGACTCTGTACGGTTACACAGTGAGTGACCCTTACCCTGCA
Organism: Chiloscyllium punctatum; assembly: GCF_047496795.1. Classification (NCBI taxonomy): domain Eukaryota; kingdom Metazoa; phylum Chordata; class Chondrichthyes; order Orectolobiformes; family Hemiscylliidae; genus Chiloscyllium; species Chiloscyllium punctatum. The sequence continues at coordinate 93,358,620 of NC_092757.1, read as the reverse complement.
GAATAAACCCTGACTCTGTACGGTTACACAGTGAGTGACCCTTACCCTGCTGAATAAACACTGACTCTGTACGGTTACACAGTGAGTGACCCTTACCCTGCTGAACAATCACTGACTCTGTACTGTTACACAGTGAGTGACCCTTACCCTGCTGAAAACACACTAACTCTGTACGGTTACGCAGTGAGTGACCCTTACCCTGCTGGATAAACACTGATTCTGTACAGTTACACGGTGAGTGTCCCTGACCCTCAATAAACACTGACTTTATACAGTAACACAGTGAGTGACCCTTACCCTGCTGAATAAACCCTGACTCTGAACGGTTACACAGTAAGTGACCCCTACCCTGAATAAACACTGACTCTGTACGGTTACACAGTGAGTGACCCTGACCCTGAATAAACACTGACTCTGTACAGTTACACGGTGAGTGATCCTGACCCTCAATAAACACTGACTTTGTACAGTAACACAGTGAGTGACCCTTACCCTGCTGAATAAACACTGACTCTGTACAGTTACACAGTGAGTGACCCTTACCCTGAATAAACACTGACTCTGTACGGTTACACGGTGAGTGACCCTTACCCTGAATAATCACTGACACTGTACAGATACACAGTGAGTGACCCTTACCCAGCTGAAAAAACCCTGACTCTGTACAGTTACACAGTGAGTGACCCTTACCCTATTGAATAAACACTGACTCTGTACAGTTACACAGTGAGTGACCCTTACCTTGCTGAATAAACACTGACTCTGTACAGTTACACAGTGAGTGACCCTTACCCTCCTGAATAAACACTGACTCTATCCGGTTACACAGTGAGTGACCCTTACCCTGCTGAATAAACACTAACTCTGTACAGTTACACAGTGAGTGACCCTGACCCTGAATAAACACTGACTCTGTACGGTTACACAGTGAGTGACCCTTACCCTGAATAAACACTGACTCTGTACGGTTACACGGTGAGTGACCCTGACCCTCAATAAACACTGACTTTGTACAGTAACACAGTGAGTGACCCTTACCTTGCTGAATAAACCCTGACTCTGTACGGTTACACAGTGAGTGACCCTTACCCTGCTGAATAAACCCTGACTCTGTACGGTTACACAGTGAGTGATCCTTACCCTGCTGAATAAACACTGACTCTGTACGGTTACACAGTGAGTGACCCTTACCCTGCTGAACAATCACTGACTCTGTACTGTTACACAGTGAGTGACCCTTACCCTGCTGAAAACACACTAACTCTGTAACGGTTACGCAATGAGTGACCCTTACCCTGCTGGATAAACACTGATTCTATACAGTTACACGGTGAGTGACCCTGACCCTCAATAAACACTGACTTTGTACAGTAACACAGTGAGTAACCCTTACCCTGCTGAATAGACCCTGACTCTGTACGGTTACACAGTGAGTGACCCTGACGCTGAATAAACACTGACTCTGTACAGTTACACGGTGAGTGACCCTGACCCTCAATAAACACTGACTTTGTACAGATACACAGTGAGTGACCCTTACCCTGCAGAAAAAACCCTGACTCTGTACAGTTACACAGTGAGTGACCCTTACCCTATTGAATAAACACTGACTCTGTACAGTTACACAGTGAGTGACCCTTACCTTGCTGAATAAACCCTGACTCTGTACAGTTACACAGTGAGTGACCCTTACCCTATTGAATAAACACTGACTCTGTACAGTTACACAGTGAGTGACCCTTACCCTATTGAATAAACACTGACTCTGTACAGTTACACAGTGAGTGACCCTTACCTTGCTGAATAAACACTGACTCTGTACAGTTACACAGTGAGTGACCCTTACCCTCCTGAATAAACACTGACTCTATCCGGTTACACAGTGAGTGACCCTTACCCTGCTGAATAAACACTAACTCTGTACAGTTACACAGTGAGTGACCCTGACCCTGAATAAACACTGACTCTGTACGGTTACACAGTGAGTGACCCTTACCCTGAATAAACACTGACTCTGTATAGTTACACAGTGAGTGACCCTTACCCTGCTGAATAAACACTGACTCTATCCGGTCACACAGTGAGTGACCCTAAACCTACTGAATAAACACTGACTCTGTACAGTTACAGGGTGAGTGACCTTGACCCTGAATAAACACTGACTTTGTACAGTAACACAGTGAGTGACCCTTACCCTGCTGAATAAACACTAACTCTGTACAGTTACACAGCGAGTGACCCTTACCCTGAATAAACACTGACTCTGTACAGTTACACAGTGAGTGACCCTTACCCTGCTGAATAAACATTGACTCTGTACGGTTACACAGTGAGTGACCCTTACCCTGCTGAATAAACACTGACTCTGTACGGTTACACAGTGAGTGACCCTTACCCTGCTGAATAAACACTAACTCTGTACGGTTACACAGTGAGTGACCGATACCCTGTTGAATAAACACTGACTCTGTACAGTTACACAGTGAGTGACCCTTACCCTGCTGAATAAACCCCGACTCTGTACGGTTACACAGTGAGTGACCCTTACCCTGCTGAATAAACACTAACTCTGTACAGTTACACAGTGAGTGACCCTGACCCTGAATAAACACTGACTCTGTACGGTTACACAGTGAGTGACCCTTACCCTGAATAAACACTGACTCTGTACAGTTACACAGTGAGTGACCCTTACCCTGCTGAACAATCACTGACTCTGTACGGTTACACAGTGAGTGACCCTTACCCTGCTGAATAAACACTGACTCTATCCGGTTACACAGTGAGTGACCCTTACCCTGCTGAATAAACACTGACTCTGTACGGTTACACAGTGAGTGACCCTTACCCTGCTGGATAAACACTGATTCTGTACAGTTACACGGTGAGTGACCCTGACCCTCAATAAACACTGACTTTGTACAGTAACACAGTGAGTGACCCTTACCCTGCTGAATAAACACTGACTCTGTACGGTTACACAGTGAGTGACCCTTACCCTGCTGAATCAACCCTGACTCTGTACGGTTACACAGTAAGTGACCCCTACCCTGAAAAACACTGACTCTGTACGGTTACACAGTGAGTGACCCTGACCCTGAATAAACACTGACTCTGTACAGTTACACGGTGAGTGACCCTGACCCTCAATAAACACTGACTTTGTACAGTAACACAGTGAGTGACCCTTACCCTGCTGAGTAAACACTGACTCTGTACGGTTACACAGTAAGTGACCCCTACCCTGAATAAACACTGACTCTGTACGGTTACACAGTGAGTGACCCTGACCCTGAATAAACACTGACTCTATACAGTTACACAGTGAGTGACCCTATCTCTGAATACACCCTGACTCTGTACAGTTACAAAGTGACTGACCCTGACACTGCTGAATAAACACTGACTCTGTACGGTTACACAGTGAGTGACCCTTACCCTATTGAATAAACACTGACTCTGTACGGTTACACAGTGAGTGACCCTTACCCTGCTGCATAAACACTGACTCTGTACAGTTACACAGTGACCCTTACCCTGATGAATAAACCCTGACTCTATACAGTTACACAGGGAGTAACCCTTACCCTGAATAAACACTGACTCTGTACATGTACACAGTGAGTGACCCTTAACCTACTGAATAAACACTGACTCTGTACAGTTACAGGGTGAGTGACCCTGACCCTGAATAAACACTGACTTTGTACAGTTACACAGCGAGTGACCCTTACCCTGAATAAACACTGACTCTGTACAGTTACACAGGGAGTGACACTTACCCTGAATAAACACTGACTCTGTACAGTTACACAGGGAGTGACACTTAACCTGAATAAACACTGACTCTGTACAGTTACACAGTGAGTGACCCTGACTCTGAATAAACCCTGACTCTGTACAGTTACACTGTGAGTGACCCTGACCCTCAATAAACACTGACTTTGTACAATAACACAGTGAGTGACCCTTACCCTGCTGAATAAACACTGACTCTGTACGGTTACACAGTGAGTGACCCTTACACTGCTGAATAAACACTGACTCTATACGGTTACACAGTGAGTGACCGATACCCTGCTGAATAAACACTGACTCTGTACAGTTACACAGTGAGTGACCCTTACCCTGCTGAATAAACCCCGACTCTGTACGGTTACACAGTGAGTGACCCTTACACTGCTGAATAAACACTGTCTCTGTACGGTTACACAGTGAGTGACCCTTACCATGCTGAATAAACACTGACTCTGTACAGTTACAAAGGGAGTGACCCTTACCCTGAATAAACCCTGACTCTGTGCAGTAACACAGTGAGTGACCCTTACCCTGCTGAATAAACGCTGGCTCTGTACGGTTACACAGTGAGTGACCCTTACCCTGCTGAATAAACACTGACTCTGTACGGTTACACAGTGAGTGACCCTTACCCTGCTGAACAATCACTGACTCTGTACTGTTACACAGTGAGTGACCCTTACCCTGCTGAAAACACACTAACTCTGTACGGTTACGCAGTGAGTGACCCTTACCCTGCTGGATAAACACTGATACTGTACAGTTACACGGTGAGTGACCCTTACCCTGCTGAATAAACACTGACTCTATCCGGTTACACAGTGAGTGACCCTTACCCTGCTGAATAAACACTAACTCTGTACAGTTACACAGTGAGTGACCCTGACCCTGAATAAAAACTGACTCTGTACGGTTACACAGTGAGTGACCCTTACCCTGAATAAACACTGACTCTGTACAGTTACACAGTGAGTGACCCTTACCCTGCTGAACAATCACTGACTCTGTACGGTTACACAGTGAGTGACCCTTACCCTGCTGAAAAAACACTGACTCTGTACAGTTACACAGTGAGTGACCCTTACCCTGCTGAATAAAACCTAACTCTGTACAGTTACACAGTGAGTGACCCTTACCCTGCTGAATAAACACTGACTCTGTACGGTTACACAGTGAGTGACCCTTACCCTGCTGAATAAACCCTGACTCTGTACGGTTACACAGTGAGTGACCCTTACCCTGCTGAATAAACCCTGACTCTGTACGGTTACACAGTGAGTGACCCTTACCCTGCTGAATAAACACTGACTCTGTACGGTTACAGAGTGAGTGACCCTTACCCTGCTGAAAAAACACTGACTCTGTACAGTTACACAGTGAGTGACCCTTACCCTATTGAATAAACACTGACTCTGTACAGTTACACAGTGAGTGACCCTTACCCTCCTGAATAAACACTGACTCTATCCGGTTACACAGTGAGTGACCCTTACCCTGCTGAATAAACACTAACTCTGTACAGTTACACAGTGAGTGACCCTGACCCTGAATAAACACTGACTCTGTACGGTTACACAGTGAGTGACCCTTAACCTGAATAAACACTGACTCTGTACAGTTACACAGTGAGTGACCCTTACCCTGCTGAACAATCACTGACTCTGTACGGTTACACAGTGAGTGACCCTTACCCTATTGAATAAACACTGACTCTGTACAGTTACACAGTGAGTGACCCATACCTTGCTGAATAAACACTGACTCTGTACAGTTACACAGTGAGTGACCCTTACCCTCCTGAATAAACACTGACTCTATCCGGTTACACAGTGAGTGACCCTTACCCTGCTGAATAAACACTAACTCTGTACAGTTACACAGTGAGTGACCCTGACCCTGAATAAACACTGACTCTGTACGGTTACACAGTGAGTGACCCTTACCCTGAATAAACACTGACTCTGTACAGTTACACAGTGAGTGACCCTTACCCTCCTGAATAAACACTGACTCTATCAGGTTACACAGTGAGTGACCCTTACCCTGCTGAATAAACACTGACTCTGTACGGTTACACAGTGAGTGACCCTTACCCTGCTGGATAAACACTGATTCTGTACAGTTACACGGTGAGTGACCCTGACCCTCAATAAACACTGACTTTGTACAGTAACACAGTGAGTGACCCTTACCCTGCTGAATAAACACTGACTCTGTACGGTTACACAGTGAGTGACCCTTACCCTGCTGAATAAACCCTGACTCTGTACGGTTACACAGTAAGTGACCCCTACCCTGAATAAACACTGACTCTGTACGGTTACACAGTGAGTGACCCTGACCCTGAATAAACACTGACTCTGTACAGTTACACGGTGAGTGACCCTGACCCTCAATAAACACTGACTTTGTACAGTAACACAGTGAGTAACCCTTACCCTGCTGAATAAACACTGACTCTGTACGGTTACACAGTAAGTGACCCCTACCCTGAATAAACACAGACTCTGTACGGTTACACAGTGAGTGACCCTTACCCTATTGAATAAACACTGACTCTGTACGGTTACACACTGAGTGACCCTTACCCTGCTGAATAAACCCTGATTCTGTACAATTACACAGTGAGTGACCCTGACCCTGAATAAACACTGACTCTGTACAGTTACACGGTGAGTGACCCTGACCCTCAATAAACACTGACTTTGTACAGTAACACAGTGAGTGACCCTTACCCTGCTGAATAAACACTGACTCTGTACGGTTACACAGTGAGTGACCCTGACCCTGAATAAACACTGACTCTATACAGTTACACAGTGAGTGACCCTATCTCTGAATACACCCTGACTCTGTACAGTTACACAGTGACTGACCCTGACACTGCTGAATAAACACTGATTCTGTACGGTTACACAGTGAGTGACCCTTACCCTATTGAATAAACACTGACTCTGTACGGTTACACAGTGAGTGACCCTTACCTTGCTGAATAAACACTGACTCTGTACAGTTACACAGGGAGTGACCCTTACCCTCCTGAATAAACACTGACTCTGTACAGTTACACAGTGAGTGACCCTTACCCTATTGAATAAACACTGACTCTGTACAGTTACACAGTGAGTGACCCTTACCTTGCTGATTAAACACTGACTCTGTACAGTTACACAGGGAGTGACCCTTACCCTCCTGAATAAACACTGACTCTATCCGGTTACACAGTGAGTGACCCTTACCCTGCTGAATAAACACTAACTCTGTACAGTTACACAGTGAGTGACCCTGACCCTGAATAAACACTGACTCTGTACGGTTACACAGTGAGTGACCCTTACCCTGAATAAACACTGACTCTGTACAGTTACACAGTGAGTGACCCTTACCCTGCTGAACAATCACTGACTCTGTACGGTTACACAGTGAGTGACCCTTACCCTGCTGAATAAAAACTGACTCTATCCGGTTACACAGTGAGTGACCCTTACCCTGCTGAATAAACACTGACTCTGTACGGTTACACAGTGAGTGACCCTTACCCTGCTGGATAAACACTGATTCTGTACAGTTACACGGTGAGTGACCCTGACCCTCCATAAACACTGACTTTGTACAGTAACACAGTGAGTGACCCTTACCCTGCTGAATAAACACTGACTCTGTACGGTTACACAGTGAGTGACCCTTACCCTGCTGAATCAACCCTGACTCTGTACGGTTACACAGTAAGTGACCCCTACCCTGAAAAACACTGACTCTGTACGGTTACACAGTGAGTGCCCCTGACCCTGAATAAACACTGACTCTGTACAGTTACACGGTGAGTGACCCTGACCCTCAATAAACACTGACTTTGTACAGTAACACAGTGAGTGACCCTTACCCTGCTGAGTAAACACTGACTCTGTACGGTTACACAGTAAGTGACCCCTACCCTGAATAAACACTGACTCTGTACGGTTACACAGTGAGTGACCCTGACCCTGAATAAACACTGACTCTATACAGTTACACAGTGAGTGACCCTATCTCTGAATACACCCTGACTCTGTACAGTTACACAGTGACTGACCCTGACACTGCTGAATAAACACTGACTCTGTACGGTTACACAGTGAGTGACCCTTACCCTATTGAATAAACACTGACTCTGTACGGTTACACAGTGAGTGACCCTTACGCTGCTGCATAAACACTGACTCTGTACAGTTACACAGTGACCCTTACCCTGATGAATAAACCCTGACTCTATACAGTTACACAGGGAGTAACCCTTACCCTGAATAAACACTGACTCTGTACATGTACACAGTGAGTGACCCTTAACCTACTGAATAAACACTGACTCTGTACAGTTACAGGGTGAGTGACCCTGACCCTGAATAAACACTGACTTTGTACAGTTACACAGCGAGTGACCCTTACCCTGAATAAACACTGACTCTGTACAGTTACACAGGGAGTGACACTTACCCTGAATAAACACTGACTCTGTACAGTTACACAGGGAGTGACACTTAACCTGAATAAACACTGACTCTGTACAGTTACACAGTGAGTGACCCTGACTCTGAATAAACCCTGACTCTGTACAGTTACACTGTGAGTGACCCTGACCCTCAATAAACACTGACTTTGTACAGTAACACAGTGAGTGACCCTTACCCTGCTGAATAAACACTGACTCTGTACGGTTACACAGTGAGTGACCGATACACTGCTGAATAAACACTGTCTCTGTACGGTTACACAGAGAGTGACCCTTACCCTGCTGAATAAACACTGACTCTGTACAGTTACAAAGGGAGTGACCCTTACCCTGAATAAACCCTGACTCTGTGCAGTAACACAGTGAGTGACCCTTACCCTGCTGAATAAACCCCGACTCTGTACGGTTACACAGTGAGTGACCCTTACACTGCTGAATAAACACTGTCTCTGTACGGTTACACAGAGAGTGACCCTTACCCTGCTGAATAAACACTGACTCTGTACAGTTACAAAGGGAGTGACCCTTACCCTGAATAAACCCTGACTCTGTGCAGTAACACAGTGAGTGACCCTTACCCTGCTGAATAAACACTGACTCTGTATGGTTACACAGTGAGTGACCCTTACCCTGCTGAATAAACACTGACTCTGTACGGTTACACAGTGAGTGACCCTTACCCTGCTGAACAATCACTGACTCTGTACTGTTACACAGTGAGTGACCCTTACCCTGCTGAAAACACACTAACTCTGTACGGTTACGCAGTGAGTGACCCTTACCCTGCTGGATAAACACTGATACTGTACAGTTACACGGTGAGTGACCCTTACCCTGCTGAATAAACACTGACTCTATCCGGTTACACAGTGAGTGACCCTTACCCTGCTGAATAAACACTAACTCTGTACAGTTACACAGTGAGTGACCCTTACCCTGCTGCATAAACACTGACTCTGTACGGTTACACAGTGAGTGACCCTTACCCTGAATAAACACTGACTCTGTACAGTTACACAGTGAGTGACCCTTACCCTGCTGAACAATCACTGACTCTGTACGGTTACACAGTGAGTGACCCTTACCCTGCTGAAAAAACACTGACTCTGTACAGTTACACAGTGAGTGACCCTTACCCTGCTGAATAAAACCTAACTCTGTACGGTTACACAGTGAGTGACCCTTACCCTGCTGAATAAACCCTGACTCTGTACGGTTACACAGTGAGTGACCCTTACCCTGCTGAATAAACACTGACTCTGTACGGTTACAGAGTGAGTGACCCTTACCCTGCTGAAAAAACACTGACTCTGTACAGTTACACAGTGAGTGACCCTTACCCTATTGAATAAACACTGACTCTGTACAGTTACACAGTGAGTGACCCTTACCCTCCTGAATAAACACTGACTCTATCCGGTTACACAAAGAGTGACCCTTACCCTGCTGAATAAACCCTGACTCTGTACGGTTACACAGTGAGTGACCCTTACCCTGCTGAATAAACCCTGACTCTGTACGGTTACACAGTGAGTGACCCTTACCCTGCTGAATAAACACTGACTCTGTACGGTTACAGAGTGAGTGACCCTTACCCTGCTGAAAAAACACTGACTCTGTACAGTTACACAGTGAGTGACCCTTACCCTATTGAATAAACACTGACTCTGTACAGTTACACAGTGAGTGACCCTTACCCTCCTGAATAAACACTGACTCTATCCGGTTACACAGTGAGTGACCCTTACCCTGCTGAATAAACACTAACTCTGTACAGTTACACAGTGAGTGACCCTGACCCTGAATAAACACTGACTCTGTACGGTTACACAGTGAGTGACCCTTAACCTGAATAAACACTGACTCTGTACAGTTACACAGTGAGTGACCCTTACCCTGCTGAACAATCACTGACTCTGTACGGTTACACAGTGAGTGACCCTTACCCTATTGAATAAACACTGACTCTGTACAGTTACACAGTGAGTGACCCATACCTTGCTGAATAAACACTGACTCTGTACAGTTACACAGTGAGTGACCCTTACCCTCCTGAATAAACACTGACTCTATCCGGTTACACAGTGAGTGACCCTTACCCTGCTGAATAAACACTAACTCTGTACAGTTACACAGTGAGTGACCCTGACCCTGAATAAACACTGACTCTGTACGGTTACACAGTGAGTGACCCTTACCCTGAATAAACACTGACTCTGTACAGTTACACAGTGAGTGACCCTTACCCTCCTGAATAAACACTGACTCTATCAGGTTACACAGTGAGTGACCCTTACCCTGCTGAATAAACACTGACTCTGTACGGTTACACAGTGAGTGACCCTTACCCTGCTGGATAAACACTGATTCTGTACAGTTACACGGTGAGTGACCCTGACCCTCAATAAACACTGACTTTGTACAGTAACACAGTGAGTGACCCTTACCCTGCTGAATAAACACTGACTCTGTACGGTTACACAGTGAGTGACCCTTACCCTGCTGAATAAACCCTGACTCTGTACGGTTACACAGTAAGTGACCCCTACCCTGAATAAACACTGACTCTGTACGGTTACACAGTGAGTGACCCTGACCCTGAATAAACACTGACTCTGTACAGTTACACGGTGAGTGACCCTGACCCTCAATAAACACTGACTTTGTACAGTAACACAGTGAGTAACCCTTACCCTGCTGAATAAACACTGACTCTGTACGGTTACACAGTAAGTGACCCCTACCCTGAATAAACACAGACTCTGTACGGTTACACAGTGAGTGACCCTTACCCTATTGAATAAACACTGACTCTGTACGGTTACACACTGAGTGACCCTTACCCTGCTGAATAAACCCTGATTCTGTACAATTACACAGTGAGTGACCCTGACCCTGAATAAACACTGACTCTGTACAGTTACACGGTGAGTGACCCTGACCCTCAATAAACACTGACTTTGTACAGTAACACAGTGAGTGACCCTTACCCTGCTGAATAAACACTGACTCTGTACGGTTACACAGTGAGTGACCCTGACCCTGAATAAACACTGACTCTATACAGTTACACAGTGAGTGACCCTATCTCTGAATACACCCTGACTCTGTACAGTTACACAGTGACTGACCCTGACACTGCTGAATAAACACTGATTCTGTACGGTTACACAGTGAGTGACCCTTACCCTATTGAATAAACACTGACTCTGTACGGTTACACAGTGAGTGACCCTTACCTTGCTGAATAAACACTGACTCTGTACAGTTACACAGGGAGTGACCCTTACCCTCCTGAATAAACACTGACTCTGTACAGTTACACAGTGAGTGACCCTTACCCTATTGAATAAACACTGACTCTGTACAGTTACACAGTGAGTGACCCTTACCTTGCTGATTAAACACTGACTCTGTACAGTTACACAGGGAGTGACCCTTACCCTCCTGAATAAACACTGACTCTATCCGGTTACACAGTGAGTGACCCTTACCCTGCTGAATAAACACTAACTCTGTACAGTTACACAGTGAGTGACCCTGACCCTGAATAAACACTGACTCTGTACGGTTACACAGTGAGTGACCCTTACCCTGAATAAACACTGACTCTGTACAGTTACACAGTGAGTGACCCTTACCCTGCTGAACAATCACTGACTCTGTACGGTTACACAGTGAGTGACCCTTACCCTGCTGAATAAAAACTGACTCTATCCGGTTACACAGTGAGTGACCCTTACCCTGCTGAATAAACACTGACTCTGTACGGTTACACAGTGAGTGACCCTTACCCTGCTGGATAAACACTGATTCTGTACAGTTACACGGTGAGTGACCCTGACCCTCCATAAACACTGACTTTGTACAGTAACACAGTGAGTGACCCTTACCCTGCTGAATAAACACTGACTCTGTACGGTTACACAGTGAGTGACCCTTACCCTGCTGAATCAACCCTGACTCTGTACGGTTACACAGTAAGTGACCCCTACCCTGAAAAACACTGACTCTGTACGGTTACACAGTGAGTGCCCCTGACCCTGAATAAACACTGACTCTGTACAGTTACACGGTGAGTGACCCTGACCCTCAATAAACACTGACTTTGTACAGTAACACAGTGAGTGACCCTTACCCTGCTGAGTAAACACTGACTCTGTACGGTTACACAGTAAGTGACCCCTACCCTGAATAAACACTGACTCTGTACGGTTACACAGTGAGTGACCCTGACCCTGAATAAACACTGACTCTATACAGTTACACAGTGAGTGACCCTATCTCTGAATACACCCTGACTCTGTACAGTTACACAGTGACTGACCCTGACACTGCTGAATAAACACTGACTCTGTACGGTTACACAGTGAGTGACCCTTACCCTATTGAATAAACACTGACTCTGTACGGTTACACAGTGAGTGACCCTTACGCTGCTGCATAAACACTGACTCTGTACAGTTACACAGTGACCCTTACCCTGATGAATAAACCCTGACTCTATACAGTTACACAGGGAGTAACCCTTACCCTGAATAAACACTGACTCTGTACATGTACACAGTGAGTGACCCTTAACCTACTGAATAAACACTGACTCTGTACAGTTACAGGGTGAGTGACCCTGACCCTGAATAAACACTGACTTTGTACAGTTACACAGCGAGTGACCCTTACCCTGAATAAACACTGACTCTGTACAGTTACACAGGGAGTGACACTTACCCTGAATAAACACTGACTCTGTACAGTTACACAGGGAGTGACACTTAACCTGAATAAACACTGACTCTGTACAGTTACACAGTGAGTGACCCTGACTCTGAATAAACCCTGACTCTGTACAGTTACACTGTGAGTGACCCTGACCCTCAATAAACACTGACTTTGTACAGTAACACAGTGAGTGACCCTTACCCTGCTGAATAAACACTGACTCTGTACGGTTACACAGTGAGTGACCGATACACTGCTGAATAAACACTGTCTCTGTACGGTTACACAGAGAGTGACCCTTACCCTGCTGAATAAACACTGACTCTGTACAGTTACAAAGGGAGTGACCCTTACCCTGAATAAACCCTGACTCTGTGCAGTAACACAGTGAGTGACCCTTACCCTGCTGAATAAACCCCGACTCTGTACGGTTACACAGTGAGTGACCCTTACACTGCTGAATAAACACTGTCTCTGTACGGTTACACAGAGAGTGACCCTTACCCTGCTGAATAAACACTGACTCTGTACAGTTACAAAGGGAGTGACCCTTACCCTGAATAAACCCTGACTCTGTGCAGTAACACAGTGAGTGACCCTTACCCTGCTGAATAAACACTGACTCTGTATGGTTACACAGTGAGTGACCCTTACCCTGCTGAATAAACACTGACTCTGTACGGTTACACAGTGAGTGACCCTTACCCTGCTGAACAATCACTGACTCTGTACTGTTACACAGTGAGTGACCCTTACCCTGCTGAAAACACACTAACTCTGTACGGTTACGCAGTGAGTGACCCTTACCCTGCTGGATAAACACTGATACTGTACAGTTACACGGTGAGTGACCCTTACCCTGCTGAATAAACACTGACTCTATCCGGTTACACAGTGAGTGACCCTTACCCTGCTGAATAAACACTAACTCTGTACAGTTACACAGTGAGTGACCCTTACCCTGCTGCATAAACACTGACTCTGTACGGTTACACAGTGAGTGACCCTTACCCTGAATAAACACTGACTCTGTACAGTTACACAGTGAGTGACCCTTACCCTGCTGAACAATCACTGACTCTGTACGGTTACACAGTGAGTGACCCTTACCCTGCTGAAAAAACACTGACTCTGTACAGTTACACAGTGAGTGACCCTTACCCTGCTGAATAAAACCTAACTCTGTACGGTTACACAGTGAGTGACCCTTACCCTGCTGAATAAACCCTGACTCTGTACGGTTACACAGTGAGTGACCCTTACCCTGCTGAATAAACACTGACTCTGTACGGTTACAGAGTGAGTGACCCTTACCCTGCTGAAAAAACACTGACTCTGTACAGTTACACAGTGAGTGACCCTTACCCTATTGAATAAACACTGACTCTGTACAGTTACACAGTGAGTGACCCTTACCCTCCTGAATAAACACTGACTCTATCCGGTTACACAGTGAGTGACCCTTACCCTGCTGAATAAACACTAACTCTGTACAGTTACACAGTGAGTGACCCTGACCCTGAATAAACACTGACTCTGTACGGTTACACAGTGAGTGACCCTTACCCTGAATAAACACTGACTCTGTACAGTTACACAGTGAGTGACCCTTACCCTGCTGAACAATCACTGACTCTGTACGGTTACACAGTGAGTGACCCTTACCCTATTGAATAAACACTGACTCTGTATGGTTACACAGTGAGTGACCCTTACCTTGCTGAATAAACACTGACTCTGTACAGTTACACAGTGAGTGACCCTTACCCTCCTGAATAAACACTGACTCTATCCGGTTACACAGTGAGTGACCCTTACCCTGCTGAATAAACACTAACTCTGTACAGTTACACAGTGAGTGACCCTGACCCTGAATAAACACTGACTCTGTACGGTTACACAGTGAGTGACCCTTACCCTGAATAAACACTGACTCTGTACAGTTACACAGTGAGTGACCCTTACCCTCCTGAATAAACACTGACTCTATCAGGTTACACAGTGAGTGACCCTTACCCTGCTGAATAAAAACTGACTCTATCCGGTTACACAGTGAGTGACCCTTACCCTGCTGGATAAACACTGATTCCGTACAGTTACACGGTGAGTGACCCTGACCCTCAATAAACACTGACTTTGTACAGTAACACAGTGAGTGACCCTTACCCTGCTGAATAAACACTGACTCTGTACGGTTACACAGTGAGTGACCCTTACCCTGCTGAATCAACCCTGACTCTGTACGGTTACACAGTAAGTGACCCCTACCCTGAATAAACACTGACTCTGTACGGTTACACAGTGAGTGACCCTGACCCTGAATAAACACTGACTCTGTACAGTTACACGGTGAGTGACCCTGACCCTCAATAAACACTGACTTTGTACAGTAACACAGTGAGTAACCCTTACCCTGCTGAATAAACACTGACTCTGTACGGTTACACAGTAAGTGACCCCTACCCTGAATAAACACAGACTCTGTACGGTTACACAGTGAGTGACCCTTACCCTATTGAATAAACACTGACTCTGTACGGTTACACACTGAGTGACCCTTACCCTGCTGAATACACACTGATTCTGTACAATTACACAGTGAGTGACCCTGACCCTGAATAAACACTGACTCTGTACAGTTACACGGTGAGTGACCCTGACCCTCAATAAACACTGACTTTGTACAGTAACACAGTGAGTGACCCTTACCCTGCTGAATAAACACTGACTCTGTACGGTTACACAGTAAGTGACCCCTACCCTGAATAAACACTGACTCTGTACGGTTACACAGTGAGTGACCCTGACCCTGAATAAACACTGACTCTATACAGTTACACAGTGAGTGACCCTATCTCTGAATACACCCTGACTCTGTACAGTTACAAAGTGACTGACCCTGACACTGCTGAATAAACACTGACTCTGTACGGTTACACAGTGAGTGACCCTTACCCTATTGAATAAACACTGACTCTGTACGGTTACACAGTGAGTGACCCTTACGCTGCTGCATAAACACTGACTCTGTACAGTTACACAGTGACCCTTACCCTGATGAATAAACCCTGACTCTATACAGTTACACAGGGAGTAACCCTTACCCTGAATAAACACTGACTCTGTACATGTACACAGTGAGTGACCCTTAAACTACTGAATAAACACTGACTCTGTACAGTTACAGGGTGAGTGACCCTGACCCTGAATAAACACTGACTTTGTACAGTTACACAGCGAGTGACCCTTACCCTGAATAAACACTGACTCTGTACAGTTACACAGGGAGTGACACTTACCCTGAATAAACACTGACTCTGTACAGTTACACAGTGAGTGACCCTGACTCTGAATAAACCCTGACTCTGTACAGTTACACTGTGAGTGACCCTGACCCTCAATAAACACTGACTTTGTACAGTAACACAGTGAGTGACCCTTACCCTGCTGAATAAACACTGACTCTGTACGGTTACACAGTGAGTGACCCTTACACTGCTGAATAAACACTGTCTCTGTACGGTTACACAGTGAGTGACCCTTACCCTGCTGAATAAACACTGACTCTATACGGTTACACAGTGAGTGACCCTTACCCTGCTGAATAAACACTAACTCTGTACAGTTACACAGTGAGTGACCCTTACCCTGAATAAACACTGACTCTGTACAGTTCCACAGTGAGTGACCCTTACCCTGCTGAATAAACCCCGACTCTGTACGGTTACACAGTGAGTGACCCTTACACTGCTGAATAAACACTGTCTCTGTATGGTTACACAGTGAGTGACCCTTACCCTGCTGAATAAACACTGACTCTGTACAGTCACACAGGGAGTGACCCTTACCCTGAATAAACCCTGACTCTGTACAGTTACACTGTGAGTGACCCTTACCCTGCTGAATAAACACTGACTCTATACGGTTACACAGTGAGTGACCCTTACACTCCTGAATAAACACTGACTCTATCCGGTTACACAGTGAGTGACCCTTACCCTGCTGAATAAACACTAACTCTGTACAATTTCACAGTGAGTGACCCTGACCCTGAATAAACACTGACTCTGTACGGTTACACAGTGAGTGACCCTTACCCTGCTGAACAATCACTGACTCTGTATGGTTCCACAGTGAGTGACCCATAACCTGCTGAATAAACCCTGACTCTGTACAGTTGCACAGTGAGTGACCCTGACCCTGAATAAACACTGACTCTAAACCAGTTACACAGTGAGTGACCCTGATCCTGCTGAATAAACTCTGACTCTGTACAGTTATACAGTGAGTGACCCTGACCCTGAATAAACACTGAATCTGTACGGTTACACAGCGAGTGACCCGTACCCTGTTGAATAAACACTGACTCTGTACAGTTACACAGTGAGTGACCCTTACCCTGCTGAATAAACACTGACTCTGTACAGTTACACAGTGAGTGACACTTACCCTGCTGAATAAACCCTGACTCTGTACAGTTACACAGTGAGTGACCCTTCCCCTGCTGAATAAACCTTGACTCTGTACGGTTACACAGTGAGTGACCCTTACCCTGCTGAAAAAACACTGACTCTGTACAGTTATACAGTGAGTGACCCTTACCCTCCTGAATAAACACTGACTCTGTACAGTTAACAGTAAGTGACCCTTACCCTATTGAATAAACACTGACTCTGTACAGTTACACAGTGAGTGACCCTTACCCTGCTGAATAAACACTGACTCTGTACAGTTACACAGTGAGTGACGCTTACCCTCCTGAATAGACACTGACTCTGTACGGTTACACAGTGAGTGACCCTTACCCCACTGAATAAACACTGACTCTGCACAGTTACACAGTGAGTGACCCTGACCCTGAATAAACACTGACTCTGTACAGTTACACAGTGAGTGACCCTTACTCTGCTGAATAAACACTAACTCTGTACGGTTACACAGTGAGTGACCCTTACCCTGCTGAATAAACCCTGATTCTGTACAATTACACAGTGAGTGACACTGACCCTGAATAAACACTGACTCTGTACGGTTACACAGTGAGTGACCCTTACCCTGCTGCATAAACACTGACTCTGTACGGTTACACAGTGAGCGACCCTTAACCTACTGAATAAACACTGACTCTGTGCAGTTACACGGTGAGTGACCCTGACCCTGAATAAACACTGACTTTGTACAGTTACACAGCGAGTGACCCTTACCCTGAATAAACACTGATTCTGTACGGTTACACAGCGAGTGACCCATAACCTGCTGAATAAACACTGACTCTGTACGGTTACACAGTGAGTGACCCTTACCCTGCTGCATAAACACTGACTCTGTACGGTTACACAGTGAGTGACCCTTACCCTGCTGAATAAACCCTGACTCTGTACGGTTACACAGTGAGTGACCCTTACCCTGCTGAATAAACACTGACTTTGTACGGTTACACAGTGAGTGACCCTTACCCTGCTGAACAATCACTGACTCTGTACTGTTACACAGTGAGTGACCCTTACCCTGCTGAAAACACACTAACTCTGTACGGTTACGCAGTGAGTGACCCTTACCCTGCTGGATAAACACTGATTCTGTACAGTTACATGGTGAGTGACCCTGACCCTCAATAAACACTGACTTTGTACAGTAACACAGTGAGTGACCCTTACCCTGCTGAATAAACACTGACTCTGTACGGTTACACAGTGAGTGCCCCTTACCCTGCTGAATCAACCCTGACTCTGTACGGTTACACAGTAAGTGACCCTGACCCTGAATAAACACTGACTCTGTACAGTTACACGGTGAGTGACCCTGACCCTCAATAAACACTGACTTTGTACAGTAACACAGTGAGTGACCCTTACCCTGCTGAATAAACACTGGCTCTGTACGGTTACACAGTGAGTGACCCTTACCCTGAATAAACACTGACTCTGTACGGTTACACGGTGAGTGACCCTTACCCTGAATAATCACTGACACTGTACAGATACACAGTGAGTGACCCTTACCCTGCTGAAAAAACCCTGACTCTGTACAGTTACACAGTGAGTGACCCTTACCCTATTGAATAAACACTGACTCTGTACAGTTACACAGTGAGTGACCCTTACCTTGCTGAATAAACACTGACTCTGTACAGTTACACAGTGAGTGACCCTTACCACTCCTGAATAAACACTGACTCTATCCGGTTACACAGTGAGTGACCCTTACCCTGCTGAATAAACACTAACTCTGTACAGTTACACAGTGAGTGACCCTGACCCTGAATAAACACTGACTCTGTACGGTTACACAGTGAGTGACCCTTACCCTGAATAAACACTGACTCTGTACAGTTACACAGTGAGTGACCCTTACCCTGCTGAACAATCACTGACTCTGTACGGTTACACAGTGAGTGACCCTTACCCTGCTGAATAAACACTGACTCTATCCGGTTACACAGTGAGTGACCCTTACCCTGCTGAATAAACACTGACTCTGTACGGTTACACAGTGAGTGACCCTTACCCTGCTGGATAAACACTGATTCTGTACAGTTACACGGTGAGTGACCCTGACCCTCAATAAACACTGACTTTGTACAGTAACACAGTGAGTGACCCTTACCCTGCTGAATAAACACTGACTCTGTACGGTTACACGGTGAGTGACCCTTACCCTCTGAATCAACCCTGACTCTGTACGGTTACACAGTAAGTGACCCCTACCCTGAATAAACACTGACTCTGTACGGTTACACAGTGAGTGATTCTGACCCTGAATAAACACTGACTCTGTACAGTTACACGGTCAGTGACCCTGACCCTCAATAAACACTGACTTTGTACAGTAACACAGTGAGTGACCCTTACCCTGCTGAATAAACACTGACTCTGTACGGTTACACAGTAAGTGACCCCTACCCTGAATAAACACTGACTCTGTATGGTTACACAGTGAGTGACCCTGACCCTGAATAAACACTGACTCTATACAGTTACACAGTGAGTGACCCTATCTCTGAATACACCCTGACTCTGTACAGTTACACAGTGACTGACCCTGACACTGCTGAATAAACACTGACTCTGTACGGTTACACAGTGAGTGACCCTTACCCTATTGAATAAACAATGACTCTGTACGGTTACACAGTGAGTGACCCTTACCCTGCTGCATAAACACTGACTCTGTACAGTTACACAGTGACCCTTACCCTGATGAATAAACCCTGACTCTATACAGTTACACAGGGAGTGACCCTTACCCTGAATAAACACTGATTCTGTACAGTTACACAGTGAGTGACCCTGACTCTGAATAAACCCTGACTCTGTACAGTTACACTGTGAGTGACCCTGACCCTCAATAAACACTGACTTTGTACAGTAACACAGTGAGTGACCCTTACCTTGCTGAATAAACACTGACTCTGTACGGTTACACAGTGAGTGACCCTTACCCTGCTGAATAAACACTAACTCTGTACGGTTACACAGTGAGTGACCGATACCCTGCTGAATAAACACTGACTCTGTACGGTTACACAGTGAGTGACCCTTACCCTGAATAAACACTGACTCTGTACAGTTACACAGTGAGTGACCCTTACCCTGAATAACCACTGACACTGTACAGATACACAGTGAGTGACCCTTACACTGCTGAATAAACACTGTCTCTGTACGGTTACACAGTGAGTGACCCTTACCCTGCTGAATGAACACTGACTCTGTACAGTTACACAGGGAGTGACCCTTACCCTGAATAAACCCTGACTCTGTACAGTTACACTGTGAGTGACCCTGACCCTCAATAAACACTGACTTTGTACAGTAACACAGTGAGTGACCCTTACCCTGCTGAATAAACGCTGACTCTGTACGGTTACACAGTGAGTGACCCTTACACTGCTGAATAAACACTGTCTCTGTACGGTTACACAGTGAGTGACCCTTACCCTGCTGAATAAACACTGACTCTATACGGTTACACAGTGAGTGACCCTTACCTTCCTGAATAAACACTGACTCTATCCGGTTACACAGTGAGTGACCCTTACCCTGCTGAATAAACACTAACTCTGTACAATTACACAGTGAGTGACCCTGACCCTGAATAAACACTGACTCTGTACGGTTACACAGTGAGTGACCCTTACCCTGCTGAACAATCACTGACTCTGTATGGTTCCACAGTGAGTGACCCATAACCTGCTGAATAAACCCTGACTCTGTACAGTTGCACAGTGAGTGACCCTGACCCTGAATAAACACTGACTCTAAACCAGTTACACAGTGAGTGACCCTGATCCTGCTGAATAAACTCTGACTCTGTACAGTTATACAGTGAGTGACCCTTACCCTGCTGAATAAACACTGACTCTGTACAGTTACACAGTGAGTGACCCTTACCCTGCTGAATAAACACTGACTCTGTACAGTTACACAGTGAGTGACACTTACCCTGCTGAATAAACCCTGACTCTGTACAGTTACACAGTGAGTGACCCTTCCCCTCCTGAATAAACCCTGACTCTGTACGGTTACACAGTGAGTGACCCTTACCCTGCTGAAAAAACACTGACTCTGTACAGTTATACAGTGAGTGACCCTTACCCTCCTGAATAAACACTGACTCTGTACAGTTAACAGTAAGTGACCCTTACCCTATTGAATAAACACTGACTCTGTACAGTTACACAGTGAGTGACCCTTACCCTGCTGAATAAACACTGACTCTGTACAGTTACACAGTGAGTGACCCTTACCCTCCTGAATAAACACTGACTCTGTACAGTTACACAGTGAGTGACCCTTACCCTGCTGAATAAACAATAACTCTGTACAGTTACACAGTGAGTGACCCTGACCCTGAATAAACACTGACTCTGTACGGTTACACAGTGAGTGACCCTTACCCTGAATAAACACTGACTCTGTACAGTTACACAGTGAGTGACCCTTAACCTGAATAATCACTGACTCTGTACAGTTACACAGTGAGTGACCCTGACCCTGAATAAACCCCGACTCTGTACGGTTACACAGTGAGTGACCCTTACCCCACTGAATAAACACTGACTCTGCACAGTTACACAGTGAGTGACCCTGACCCTGAATAAACACTGACTCTGTACAGTTACACAGTGAGTGACCCTTACCCTGCTGAATAAACACTAACTCTGTACGGTTACACAGTGAGTGACCCTTACCCTGCTGAATAAACCCTGATTCTGTACAATTACACAGTGAGTGACACTGACCCTGAATAAACACTGACTCTGTACGGTTACACAGTGAGCGACCCTTAACCTACTGAATAAACACTGACTCTGTACGGTTACACAGTGAACGACCCTTAACCTAATGAATAAACACTGACTCTGTACAGTTACACGGTAAGTGACCCTGACCCTGAATAAACACTGACTTTGTACAGTTACACAGCGAGTGACCCTTACCCTGAATAAACACTGATTCTGTACGGTTACACAGCGAGTGACCCTTACCCTGAATAAACACTGACTCTGCACGGTTACACAGTGAGTGACCCTGACCCTGAATAATCACTGACACTGTACAGATACACAGTGAGTGACCCTTACCCTGCTGAATAAACCCTGACTCTGTACGGTTACACAGTGAGTGACCCTTACCCTGCTGCATAAACACTGACTCTGTACGGTTACACAGTGAGTGACCCTTACCCTGCTGAATAAACCCTGACTCTGTACGGTTACACAGTGAGTGACCCTTACACTCCTGAATAAACACTGACTCTATCCGGTTACACAGTGAGTGACCCTTACCCTGCTGAATAAACACTAACTCTGTACAGTTACACAGTGAGTGACCCTGACCCTGAATAAACACTGACTCTGTACGGTTACACAGTGAGTGACCCTTACCCTGCTGAATAAACACTAACTCTGTACAATTTCACAGTGAGTGACCCTGACCCTGAATAAACACTGACTCTGTACGGTTACACAGTGAGTGACCCTTACCCTGCTGAACAATCACTGACTCTGTATGGTTCCACAGTGAGTGACCCATAACCTGCTGAATAAACCCTGACTCTGTACAGTTGCACAGTGAGTGACCCTGACCCTGAATAAACACTGACTCTAAACCAGTTACACAGTGAGTGACCCTGATCCTGCTGAATAAACTCTGACTCTGTACAGTTATACAGTGAGTGACCCTGACCCTGAATAAACACTGAATCTGTACGGTTACACAGCGAGTGACCCGTACCCTGTTGAATAAACACTGACTCTGAACAGTTACACAGTGAGTGACCCTTACCCCACTGAATAAACACTGACTCTGTACAGTTACACAGTGAGTGACCCTGACCCTGAATAAACACTGACTCTGTACAGTTACACAGTGAGTGACCCTTACTCTGCTGAATAAACACTAACTCTGTACGGTTACACAGTGAGTGACCCTTACCCTGCTGAATAAACCCTGATTCTGTACAATTACACAGTGAGTGACACTGGCCCTGAATAAACACTGACTCTGTACGGTTACACAGTGAGTGACCCTTACCCTGCTGCATAAACACTGACTCTGTACGGTTACACAGTGAGCGACCCTTAACCTACTGAATAAACACTGACTCTGTGCAGTTACACGGTGAGTGACCCTGACCCTGAATAAACACTGACTTTGTACAGTTACACAGCGAGTGACCCTTACCCTGAATAAACACTGATTCTGTACGGTTACACAGTGAGTGACCCTTACCCTGCTGCATAGACACTGACTCTGTACGGTTACACAGTGAGTGACCCTTACCCTGCTGAATAAACCCTGACTCTGTACGGTTACACAGTGAGTGACCCTTACCCTGCTGAATAAACACTGACTCTGTACGGTTACACAGTGAGTGACCCTTACCCTGCTGAACAATCACTGACTCTGTACGGTTACACAGTGAGTGACCCTTACCCTGCTGGATAAACACTGATTCTGTACAGTTACACGGTGAGTGACCCTGACCCTCAATAAACACTGACTTTGTACAGTAACAAAGTGAGTGACCCTTACCCTGCTGAATAAACACTGACTCTGTACGGTTACACAGTGAGTGCCCCTTACCCTGCTGAATCAACCCTGACTCTGTACGGTTACACAGTAAGTGACCCTGACCCTGAATAAACACTGACTCTGTACAGTTACACGGTGAGTGACCCTGACCCTCAATAAACACTGACCCTGTGCAGTTACACAGTGAGTGACCCTGACTCTGAATAAACCCTGACTCTGTACAGTTACACTGTGAGTGACCCTGACCCTCAATAAACACTGACTTTGTACAGTAACACAGTGAGTGACCCTTACCCTGCTGAATAAACACTGACTCTGTACGGTTACACAGTGAGTGACCCTTACCTTGCTGAATAAACACTGACTCTGTACAGTTACACAGTGAGTGACCCTTACCCTCCTGAATAAACACTGACTCTATCCGGTTACACAGTGAGTGACCCTTACCCTGCTGAATAAACACTAACTCTGTACAATTACACAGTGAGTGACCCTGACCCTGAATAAACACTGACTCTGTACGGTTACACAGTGAGTGACCCTTACCCTGCTGAACAATCACTGACTCTGTATGGTTCCACAGTGAGTGACCCATAACCTGCTGAATAAACCCTGACTCTGTACAGTTGCACAGTGAGTGACCCTGACCCTGAATAAACACTGACTCTAAACCAGTTACACAGTGAGTGACCCTGATCCTGCTGAATAAACTCTGACTCTGTACAGTTATACAGTGAGTGACCCTGACCCTGAATAAACACTGAATCTGTACGGTTACACAGCGAGTGACCCTTACCCTGTTGAATAAACACTGACTCTGTATAGTTACACAGTGAGTGACCCTTACCCTGCTGAATAAACACTGACTCTGTACAGTTACACAGTGAGTGACACTTACCCTGCTGAATAAACCCTGACTCTGTACAGTTACACAGTGAGTGACCCTTCCCCTGCTGAATAAACCCTGACTCTGTACGGTTACACAGTGAGTGACCCTTACCCTGCTGAAAAAACACTGACTCTGTACAGTTATACAGTGAGTGACCCTTACCCTCCTGAATAAACACTGACTCTGTACAGTTAACAGTAAGTGACCCTTACCCTATTGAATAAACACTGACTCTGTACAGTTACACAGTGAGTGACCCTTACCCTGCTGAAAAGACACTGACTCTGTACAGTTACACAGTGAGTGACCCTTACCCTCCTGAATAAACACTGACTCTATCCGGTTACACAGTGAGTGACCCTTACCCTGCTGAATAAACAATCACTCTGTACAGTTACACAGTGAGTGACCCTGACCCTGAATAATCACTGACTCTGTACAGTTACACAGTTAGTGACGCTGACCCTGAATAAACCCCGACTCTGTACGGTTACACAGTGAGTGACCCTTACCCCACTGAATAAACACTGACTCTGCACAGTTACGCAGTGAGTGACCCTGACCCTGAATAAACACTGACTCTGTACAGTTACACAGTGAGTGACCCTTAACCTACTGAATAAACACTGATCCTGTACGGTTACACAGTGAACGACCCTTAACCTAATGAATAAACACTGACTCTGTACAGTTACACGGTAAGTGACCCTGACCCTGAATAAACACTGACTTTGTACAGTTACACAGCGAGTGACCCTTCCCCTGAATAAACACTGATTCTGGACGGTTACACAGCGAGTTACCCTTACCCTGAATAAACACTGACTCTGCACGGTTACACAGTGAGTGACCCTGACCCTGAATAATCACTGACACTGTACAGATACACAGTGAGTGACCCTTACCCTGCTGAATAAACCCTGACTCTGTACGGTTACACAGTGAGTGACCCTTACCCTGCTGCATAAACACTGACTCTGTACGGTTACACAGTGAGTGACCCTTACCCTGCTGAATAAACCCTGACTCTGTACGGTTACACAGTGAGTGACCCTTACACTCCTGAATAAACACTGACTCTATCCGGTTACACAGTGAGTGACCCTTACCCTGCTGAATAAACACTAACTCTGTACAGTTACACAGTGAGTGACCCTGACCCTGAATAAACACTGACTCTGTACGGTTACACAGTGAGTGACCCTTACCCTGCTGAACAATCACTGACTCTGTATGGTTCCACAGTGAGTGACCCATAACCTGCTGAATAAACCCTGACTCTGTACAGTTGCACAGTGAGTGACCCTGACCCTGAATAAACACTGACTCTAAACCAGTTACACAGTGAGTGACCCTGATCCTGCTGAATAGACTCTGACTCTGTACAGTTATACAGTGAGTGACCCTGACCCTGAATAAACACTGAATCTGTACGGTTACACAGCGAGTGACCAGTACCCTGTTGAATAAACACTGACTCTGTACAGTTACACAGTGAGTGACACTTACCCTGCTGAATAAACCCTGACTCTGTACAGTTACACAGTGAGTGACCCTTCCCCTGCTGAATAAACCCTGACTCTGTACGGTTACACAGTGAGTGACCCTTACCCTGCTGAAAAAACACTGACTCTGTACAGTTATACAGTGAGAGACCCTTACCCTCCTGAATAAACACTGACTCTGTACAGTTAACAGTAAGTGACCCTTACCCTATTGAATAAACACTGACTCTGTACAGTTACACAGTGAGTGACCCTTACCCTGCTGAATAAACACTGACTCTGTACAGTTACACAGTGAGTGACGCTTACCCTCCTGAATAAACACTGACTCTGTACGGTTACACAGTGAGTGACCCTTACCCCACTGAATAAACACTGACTCTGCACAGTTACACAGTGAGTGACCCTGACCCTGAATAAACACTGACTCTGTACAGTTACACAGTGAGTGACCCTTACTCTGCTGAATAAATACTAACTCTGTACGGTTAAACAGTGAGTGACCCTTACCCTGCTGAATAAACCCTGATTCTGTACAATTACACAGTGAGTGACACTGGCCCTGAATAAACACTGACTCTGTACGGTTACACAGTGAGTGACCCTTACCCTGCTGCATAAACACTGACTCTGTACGGTTACACAGTGAGCGACCCTTAACCTACTGAATAAACACTGACTCTGTGCAGTTACACGGTGAGTGACCCTGACCCTGAATAAACACTGACTTTGTACAGTTACACAGCGAGTGACCCTTACCCTGAATAAACACTGATTCTGTACGGTTACACAGCGAGTGACCCATAACCTGCTGAATAAACACTGACTCTGTACGGTTACACAGTGAGTGACGCTTACCCTGCTGCATAAACACTGACTCTGTACGGTTACACAGTGAGTGACCCTTACCCTGCTGAATAAACCCTGACTCTGTACGGTTACACAGTGAGTGACCCTTACCCTGCTGAATAAACACTGACTCTGTACGGTTACACAGTGAAGTGACCCTTACCCTGCTGAACAATCACTGACTCTGTACTGTTACACAGTGAAGTGACCCATACCCTGCTGAACAATCACTGACTCTGTACTGTTACACAGTGAGTGACCCTTACCCTGCTGAAAACACACTAACTCTGTACGGTTACGCAGTGAGTGACCCTTACCCTGCTGGATAAACACTGATTCTGTACAGTTACACGGTGAGTGACCCTGACCATCAATAAACACTGACTCTGTACGGTTACACAGTGAGTGCCCCTTACCCTGCTGAATCAACCCTGACTCTGTACGGTTACACAGTAAGTGACCCTGACCCTGAATAAACACTGACTCTGTACAGTTACACGGTGAGTGACCCTGACCCTCAATAAACACTGACTTTGTACAGTAACACAGTGAGTGACCCTTACCCTGCTGAATAAACACTGACTCTGTACGGTTACACAGTGAGTGACCCTTACCCTGAATAAACACTGACTCTGTACGGTTACACGGTGAGTGACCCTTACCCTGAATAATCACTGACACTGTACAGATACACAGTGAGTGACCCTTACCCTGCTGAAAAATCACTGACTCTGTATGGTTCCACAGTGAGTGACCCTTACCCTATTGAATAAACACTGACTCTGTACAGTTACACAGTGAGTGACCCTTACCTTGCTGAATAAACACTGACTCTGTACAGTTACACAGTGAGTGACCCTTACCCTCCTGAATAAACACTGACTCTATCCGGTTACACAGTGAGTGACCATTACCCTGCTGAATAAACACTGACTCTGTACGGTTACACAGTGAGTGACCCTTACCCTGAATAAACACTGACTCTGTACAGTTACACAGTGAGTGACCCTTACCCTGCTGAACAATCACTGACTCTGTACGGTTACACAGTGAGTGACCCTTACCCTGCTGAATAAACACTGACTCTATCCGGTTACACAGTGAGTGACCCTTACCCTGCTGGATAAACACTGACTCTGTACGGTTACACAGTGAGTGACCCTTACCCTGCTGAATAAACACTGACTCTGTACGGTTACACAGTGAGTGACCCTTACCCTGCTGGATAAACACTGATTCTGTACAGTTACACGGTGAGTGACCCTGACCATCAATAAACACTGACTTTGTACAGTAACACAGTGAGTGACCCATAACCTGCTGAATAAACCCTGACTCTGTGCAGTTGCACAGTGAGTGACCCTGACCCTGAATAAACACTGACTCTAAACCAGTTACACAGTGAGTGACCCTGATCCTGCTGAATAAACTCTGACTCTGTACAGTTATACAGTGAGTGACCCTGACCCTGAATAAACACTGAATCTGTACGGTTACACAGCGAGTGACCCGTACCCTGTTGAATAAACACTGACTCTGTACAGTTACACAGTGAGTGACCCTTACCCTGCTGAATAAACACTGACTCTGTACAGTTACACAGTGAGTGACACTTACCCTGCTGAATAAACCCTGACTCTGTACAGTTACACAGTGAGTGACCCTTACCCTGCTGAATAAACACTGACTCTGTATGGTTACACAGTGAGTGCCCCTTACCCTGCTGAATCAACCCTGACTCTGTACGGTTACACAGTAAGTGACCCTGACCCTGAATAAACACTGACTCTGTACAGTTACACGGTGAGTGACCCTGACCCTAAATAAACACTGACTTTGTACAGTAACACAGTGAGTGACCCTTACCCTGCTGAATAAACACTGACTCTGTACAGTTACACAGTGAGTGACCCTTACCTTGCTGAATAAACACTGACTCTGTACAGTTACACAGTGAGTGACCCTTACCCTCCTGAATAAACACTGACTCTATCCGGTTACACAGTGAGTGACCCTTACCCTGCTGAATAAACACTGACTCTGTACGGTTACACAGTGAGTGACCCTTACCCTGAATAAACACTGACTCTGTACAGTTACACAGTGAGTGACCCTTACCCTGCTGAAAAAACACTGACTCTGTACAGTTATACAGTGAGTGACCCTTACCCTCCTGAATAAACACTGACTCTGTACAGTTAACAGTAAGTGACCCTTACCCTATTGAATAAACACTGAATCTGTACAGTTACACAGTGAGTGACCCTTACCCTGCTGAATAAACACTGACTCTGTACGGTTACACAGTGAGTGACCCTTACCCCACTGAATAAACACTGACTCTGCACAGTTACACAGTGAGTGACCCTGACCCTGAATAAACACTGACTCTGTACAGTTACACAGTGAGTGACCCTTACTCTGCTGAATAAACACTAACTCTGTACGGTTACACAGTGAGTGACCCTTACCCTGCTGAATAAACCCTGATTCTGTACAATTACACAGTGAGTGACACTGGCCCTGAATAAACACTGACTCTGTACGGTTACACAGTGAGTGACCCTTACCCTGCTGCATAAACACTGACTCTGTACGGTTACACAGTGAGCGACCCTTAACCTACTGAATAAACACTGACTCTGTGCAGTTACACGGTGAGTGACCCTGACCCTGAATAAACACTGACTTTGTACAGTTACACAGCGAGTGACCCTTACCCTGAATAAACACTGATTCTGTACGGTTACACAGCGAGTGACCCATAACCTGCTGAATAAACACTGACTCTGTACGGTTACACAGTGAGTGACCCTTACCCTGCTGCATAAACCCTGACTCTGTACGGTTACACAGTGAGTGACCCTTACCCTGCTGAATAAACCCTGACTCTGTACGGTTACACAGTGAGTGACCCTTACCCTGCTGAATAAACACTGACTCTGTACGGTTACACAGTGAGTGACCCTTACCCTGCTGAACAATCACTGACTCTGTACTGTTACACAGTGAGTGACCCTTACCCTGCTCAAAACACACTAACTCTGTACGGTTACGCAGTGAGTGACCCTTACCCTGCTGGATAAACACTGATTCTGTACAGTTACACGGTGAGTGACCCTGACCCTCAATAAACACTGACTTTGTACAGTAACACAGTGAGTGACCCTTACCCTGCTGAATAAACACTAACTCTGTACAATTACACAGTGAGTGACCCTGACCCTGAATAAACACTGACTCTGTACGGTTACACAGTGAGTGACCCTTCCCCTGCTGAACAATCACTGACTCTGTATGGTTCCACAGTGAGTGACCCATAACCTGCTGAATAAACCCTGACTCTGTACAGTTGCACAGTGAGTGACCCTGACCCTGAATAAACACTGACTCTAAACCAGTTACACAGTGAGTGACCCTGATCCTGCTGAATAAACTCTGACTCTGTACAGTTATACAGTGAGTGACCCTGACCCTGAATAAACACTGAATCTGTACGGTTACACAGTGAGTGACCCTTACCCTGTTGAATAAACACTGACTCTGTATAGTTACACAGTGAGTGACCCTTACCCTGCTGAATAAACACTGACTCTGTACAGTTACACAGTGAGTGACACTTACCCTGCTGAATAAACCCTGACTCTGTACAGTTACACAGTGAGTGACCCTTCCCCTGCTGAATAAACCCTGACTCTGTACGGTTACACAGTGAGTGACCCTTACCCTGCTGAAAAAACACTGACTCTGTACAGTTATACAGTGAGTGACCCTTACCCTCCTGAATAAACACTGACTCTGTACAGTTAACAGTAAGTGACCCTTACCCTATTGAATAAACACTGACTCTGTACAGTTACACAGTGAGTGACCCTTACCCTCCTGAATAAACACTGACTCTATCCGGTTACACAGTGAGTGACCCTTACCCTGCTGAATAAACAATAACTCTGTACAGTTACACAGTGAGTGACCCTGACCCTGAATAAAAACTGACTATGTACAGTTACGCAGTGAGTGACCCTGACCCTGAATAAACACTGACTCTGTACAGTTACACAGTGAGTGACCCTTACTCTGCTGAATAAACACTAACTCTGTACGGTTACACAGTGAGTGACCCTTACCCTGCTGAATAAACCCTGATTCTGTACAATTACACAGTGAGTGACACTGACCCTGAATAAACACTGACTCTGTACGGTTACACAGTGAGCGACCCTTAACCTACTGAATAAACACTGATCCTCTACGGTTACACAGTGAACGAGCCTTAACCTAATGAATAAACACTGACTCTGTACAGTTACACGGTAAGTGACCCTGACCCTGAATAAACACTGACTTTGTACAGTTACACAGCGAGTGACCCTTCCCCTGAATAAACACTGATTCTGGACGGTTACACAGCGAGTGACCCTTACCCTGAATAAACACTGACTCTGCACGGTTACACAGTGAGTGACCCTGACCCTGAATAATCACTGACACTGTACAGATACACAGTGAGTGACCCTTACCCTGCTGAATAAACCCTGACTCTGTACGGTTACACAGTGAGTGACCCTTACCCTGCTGCATAAACACTGACTCTGTACGGTTACACAGTGAGTGACCCTTACCCTGCTGAATAAACCCTGACTCTGTACGGTTACACAGTGAGTGACCCTTACACTCCTGAATAAACACTGACTCTATCCAGTTACACAGTGAGTGACCCTTACCCTGCTGAATAAACACTGACTCTGTACAGTTACACAGTGAGTGACACTTACCCTGCTGAATAAACCCTGACTCTGTACAGTTACACAGTGAGTGACCCTTACCCTGCTGAATAAACACTGACTCTGTACGGTTACACAGTGAGTGCCCCTTACCCTGCTGAATCAACCCTGACTCTGTACGGTTACACAGTAAGTGACCCTGACCCTGAATAAACACTGACTCTGTACAGTTACACGGTGAGTGACCCTGACCCTCAATAAACACTGACTTTGTACAGTAACACAGTGAGTGACCCTTACCCTGCTGAATAAACACTGACTCTGTACGGTTACACAGTGAGTGACCCTTACCCTGAATAAACACTGACTCTGTACGGTTACACGGTGAGTGACCCTTACCCTGAATAATCACTGACACTGTACAGATACACAGTGAGTGACCCTTACCCTGCTGAAAAAACCCTGACTCTGCACAGTTACACCGTGAGTGACCCTTACCCTATTGAATAAACACTGACTCTGTACAGTTACACAGTGAGTGACCCTTACCTTGCTGAATAAACACTGACTCTGTACAGTTACACAGTGAGTGACCCTTACCCTCCTGAATAAACACTGACTCTATCCGGTTACACAGTGAGTGACCCTTACCCTGCTGAATAAACACTGACTCTGTACGGTTACACAGTGAGTGACCCTTACCCTGAATAAACACTGACTCTGTACAGTTACACAGTGAGTGACCCTTACCCTGCTGAAAAAACACTGACTCTGTACAGTTATACAGTGAGTGACCCTTACCCTCCTGAATAAACACTGACTCTGTACAGTTAACAGTAAGTGACCCTGACCCTGAATAAACACTGACTCTGTACAGTTACACAGTGAGTGACCCTTACTCTGCTGAATAAACACTAACTCTGTACGGTTACACAGTGAGTGACCCTTACCCTGCTGAATAAACCCTGATTCTGTACAATTACACAGTGAGTGACACTGGCCCTGAATAAACACTGACTCTGTACGGTTACACAGTGAGTGACCCTTACCCTGCTGCATAAACACTGACTCTGTACGGTTACACAGTGAGCGACCCTTAACCTACTGAATAAACACTGACTCTGTGCAGTTACACGGTGAGTGACCCTGACCCTGAATAAACACTGACTTTGTACAGTTACACAGCGAGTGACCCTTACCCTGAATAAACACTGATTCTGTACGGTTACACAGCGAGTGACCCATAACCTGCTGAATAAACACTGACTCTGTACGGTTACACAGTGAGTGACCCTTACCCTGCTGCATAAACACTGACTCTGTACGGTTACACAGTGAGTGACCCTTACCCTGCTGAATAAACCCTGACTCTGTACGGTTACACAGTGAGTGACCCTTACCCTGCTGATTAAACACTGACTCTGTACGGTTACACAGTGAGTGACCCTTACCCTGCTGAACAATCACTGACTCTGTACTGTTACACAGTGAGTGACCCTTACCCTGCTGAAAACACACTAACTCTGTACGGTTACGCAGTGAGTGACCCTTACCCTGCTGGATAAACACTGATTCTGTACAGTTACACGGTGAGTGACCCTGACCCTCAATAAACACTGACTTTGTACAGTAACACAGTGAGTGACCCTTACCCTGCTGAATAAACACTAACTCTGTACAATTACACAGTGAGTGACCCTGACCCTGAATAAACACTGACTCTGTACGGTTACACAGTGAGTGACCCTTACCCTGCTGAACAATCACTGACTCTGTATGGTTCCACAGTGAGTGACCCATAACCTGCTGAATAAACCCTGACTCTGTACAGTTGCACAGTGAGTGACCCTGACCCTGAATAAACACTGACTCTAAACCAGTTACACAGTGAGTGACCCTGATCCTGCTGAATAAACTCTGACTCTGTACAGTTATACAGTGAGTGACCCTGACCCTGAATAAACACTGAATCTGTACGGTTACACAGCGAGTGACCCTTAGCCTGTTGAATAAACACTGACTCTGTATAGTTACACAGTGAGTGACCCTTACCCTGCTGAATAAACACTGACTCTGTACAGTTACACAGTGAGTGACACTTACCCTGCTGAATAAACCCTGACTCTGTACAGTTACACAGTGAGTGACCCTTCCCCTGCTGAATAAACCCTGACTCTGTACGGTTACACAGTGAGTGACCCTTACCCTGCTGAAAAAACACTGACTCTGTACAGTTATACAGTGAGTGACCCTTACCCACCTGAATAAACACTGACTCTGTACAGTTAACAGTAAGTGACCCTTACCCTATTGAATAAACACTGACTCTGTACAGTTACAAAGTGAGTGACCCTTACCCTGCTGAAAAGACACTGACTCTGTACAGTTACACAGTGAGTGACCCTTACCCTCCTGAATAAACACTGACTCTATCCGGTTACACAGTGAGTGACCCTTACCCTGCTGAATAAACAATAACTCTGTACAGTTACACAGTGAGTGACCCTGACCCTGAATAAAAACTGACTATGTACAGTTACACAGTGAGTGACCCTGACCCTGAATAAACCCCGACTCTGTACGGTTACACAGTGAGTGACCCTTACCCCACTGAATAAACACTGACTCTGCACAGTTACGCAGTGAGTGACCCTGACCCTGAATAAACACTGACTCTGTACAGTTACACAGTGAGTGACCCTTACCCTGCTGAATAAACACTAACTCTGTACGGTTACACAGTGAGTGACCCTTACCCTGCTGAATAAACCCTGATTCTGTACAATTACACAGTGAGTGACACTGACCCTGAATAAACACTGACTCTGTACGGTTACACAGTGAGCGACCCTTAACCTACTGAATAAACACTGATCCTGTACGGTTACACAGTGAACGACCCTTAACCTAATGAATAAACACTGACTCTGTACAGTTACACGGTAAGTGACCCTGACCATGAATAAACACTGACTTTGTACAGTTACACAGCGAGTGACCCTTCCCCTGAATAAACACTGATTCTGGACGGTTACACAGTGAGTGACCCTTACCCTGAATAAACACTGACTCTGCACGGTTACACAGTGAGTGACCCTGACCCTGAATAATCACTGACACTGTACAGATACACAGTGAGTGACCCTTACCCTGCTGAATAAACCCTGACTCTGTACGGTTACACAGTGAGTGACCCTTACCCTGCTGCATAAACACTGACTCTGTACGGTTACACAGTGAGTGACCCTTACCCTGCTGAATAAACCCTGACTCTGTACGGTTACACAGTGAGTGACCCTTACACTCCTGAATAAACACTGACTCTATCCGGTTACACAGTGAGTGACCCTTACCCTGCTGAATAAACACTAACTCTGTACAGTTACACAGTGAGTGACCCTGACCCTGAATAAACACTGACTCTGTACGGTTACACAGTGAGTGACCCTTACCCTGCTGAACAATCACTGACTCTGTATGGTTCCACAGTGAGTGACCCATAACCTGCTGAATAAACCCTGACTCTGTACAGTTGCACAGTGAGTGACCCTGACCCTGAATAAACACTGACTCTAAACCAGTTACACAGTGAGTGACCCTGATCCTGCTGAATAGACTCTGACTCTGTACAGTTATACAGTGAGTGACCCTGACCCTGAATAAACACTGAATCTGTACGGTTACACAGTGAGTGACCCTTACCCTGCTGAATAAACACTGACTCTGTACAGTTACACAGTGAGTGACACTTACCCTGCTGAATAAACCCTGACTCTGTACAGTTACACAGTGAGTGACCCTTCCCCTGCTGAATAAACCCTGACTCTGTACGGTTACACAGTGAGTGACCCTTACCCTGCTGAAAAAACACTGACTCTGTACAGTTATACAGTGAGTGACCCTTACCCTCCTGAATAAACACTGACTCTGTACAGTTAACAGTAAGTGACCCTTACCCTGCTGAATAAACACTGACTCTGTACGGTTACACAGTGAGTGACCCTTACCCCACTGAATAAACACTGACTCTGCACAGTTACACAGTGAGTGACCCTGACCCTGAATAAACACTGACTCTGTACAGTTACACAGTGAGTGACGCTTACCCTCCTGAATAAACACTGACTCTGTACGGTTACACAGTGAGTGACCCTTACCCCACTGAATAAACACTGACTCTGCACAGTTACACAGTGAGTGACCCTGACCCTGAATAAACACTGACTCTGTACAGTTACACAGTGAGTGACCCTTACTCTGCTGAATAAACACTAACTCTGTACGGTTACACAGTGAGTGACCCTTACCCCACTGAATAAACACTGACTCTGCACAGTTACACAGTGAGTGACCCTGACCCTGAATAAACACTGACTCTGTACAGTTACACAGTGAGTGACCCTTACTCTGCTGAATAAACACTAACTCTGTACGGTTAAACAGTGAGTGACCCTTACCCTGCTGAATAAACCCTGATTCTGTACAATTACACAGTGAGTGACACTGGCCCTGAATAAACACTGACTCTGTACGGTTACACAGTGAGTGACACTGACCCTGCTGCATAAACACTGACTCTGTACAGTTACACAGTGAGTGACCCTTACTCTGCTGAATAAACACTAACTCTGTGCGGTTAAACAGTGAGTGACCCTTACCCTGCTGAATAAACCCTGATTCTGTACAATTACACAGTGAGTGACACTGGCCCTGAATAAACACTGACTCTGTGCAGTTACACGGTGAGTGACCCTGACCCTGAATAAACACTGACTTTGTACAGTTACACAGCGAGTGACCCTTACCCTGAATAAACACTGATTCTGTACGGTTACACAGCGAGTGACCCATAACCTGCTGAATAAACACTGACTCTGTACGGTTACACAGTGAGTGACGCTTACCCTGCTGCATAAACACTGACTCTGTACGGTTACACAGTGAGTGACCCTTACCCTGCTGAATAAACCCTGACTCTGTACGGTTACACAGTGAGTGACCCTTACCCTGCTGAATAAACACTGACTCTGTACGGTTACACAGTGAAGTGACCCTTACCCTGCTGAACAATCACTGACTCTGTACTGTTACACAGTGAAGTGACCCTTACCCTGCTGAACAATCACTGACTCTGTACTGTTACACAGTGAGTGACCCTTACCCTGCTGAAAACACACTAACTCTGTACGGTTACGCAGTGAATGACCCTTACCCTGCTGGATAAACACTGATTCTGTACAGTTACACGGTGAGTGACCCTGACCATCAATAAACACTGACTTTGTACAGTAACACAGTGAGTGACCCTTACCCTGCTGAATAAACACTGACTCTGTACGGTTACACAGTGAGTGCCCCTTACCCTGAATAAACACTGACTCTGTACGGTTACACGGTGAGTGACCCTTACCCTGAATAATCACTGACACTGTACAGATACACAGTGAGTGACCCTTACCCTGCTGAAAAAACCCTGACTCTGCACAGTTACACCGTGAGTGACCCTTACCCTATTGAATAAACACTGACTCTGTACAGTTACACAGTGAGTGACCCTTACCTTGCTGAATAAACACTGACTCTGTACAGTTACACAGTGAGTGACCCTTACCCTCCTGAATAAACACTGACTCTATCCGGTTACACAGTGAGTGACCCTTACCCTGCTGAATAAACACTGACACTGTACGGTTACACAGTGAGTGACCCTTACCCTGAATAAACACTGACTCTGTACAGTTACACAGTGAGTGACCCTTACCCTGCTGAACAATCACTGACTCTGTACGGTTACACAGTGAGTGACCCTTACCCTGCTGAATAAACACTGACTCTATCCGGTTACACAGTGAGTGACCCTTACCCTGCTGGATAAACACTGACTCTGTACGGTTACACAGTGAGTGACCCTTACCCTGCTGAATAAACACTGACTCTGTACGGTTACACAGTGAGTGACCCTTACCCTGCTGGATAAACACTGATTCTGTACAGTTACACGGTGAGTGACCCTGACCCTCAATAAACACTGACTTTGTACAGTAACACAGTGAGTGACCCTTACCCTGCTGAATAAACACTGACTCTGTACGGTTACACGGTGAGTGACCCTTACCCTGCTGAATCAACCCTGACTCTGTACGGTTACACAGTAAGTGACCCCTACCCTGAATAAACACTGACTCTGTACGGTTACACAGTGAGTGATTCTGACCCTGAATAAACACTGACTCTGTACAGTTACACGGTGAGTGACCCTGACCCTCAATAAACACTGACTTTGTACAGTAACACAGTGAGTGACCCTTACCCTGCTGAATAAACACTGACTCTGTATGGTTACACAGTGAGTGACCCTGACCCTGAATAAACACTGACTCTATACAGTTACACAGTGAGTGACCCTATCTCTGAATACACCCTGACTCTGTACAGTTACACAGTGACTGACCCTGACACTGCTGAATAAACACTGACTCTGTACGGTTACACAGTGAGTGACCCTTACCCTATTGAATAAACACTGACTCTGTACGGTTACACACTGAGTGACCCTTACCCTGCTGCATAAACACTGACTCTGTACAGTTACACAGTGACCCTTACCCTGATGAATAAACCCTGACTCTATACAGTTACACAGGGAGTAACCCTTACCCTGAATAAACACTGACTCTGTACATGTACACAGTGAGTGACCCTTAACCTACTGAATAAACACTGACTCTGTACAGTTACAGGGTGAGTGACCTTGACCCTGAATAAACACTGACTCTGTACAGTTACACAGCGAGTGACCCTTACCCTGAATAAACACTGACTCTGTGCAGTAACACAGTGAGTGACCCTTACCCTGCTGAATAAACCCTGACTCTGTACGGTTACACAGTGAGTGACCCTGACCCTGCTGAAAAC
Source organism: Chiloscyllium punctatum (assembly GCF_047496795.1). Lineage (NCBI taxonomy): Eukaryota > Metazoa > Chordata > Chondrichthyes > Orectolobiformes > Hemiscylliidae > Chiloscyllium > Chiloscyllium punctatum. Next base: position 93,319,693 of record NC_092757.1, on the reverse strand, counting down.
ACACTAACCCTGTACGGTTACGCAGTGAGTGACCCTTACCCTGCTGGATAAACACTGATTCTGTACAGTTACACGGGAGTGACCCTTACCCTCCTGAATAAACACTGACTCTATCCGGTTACACAGTGAGGGACCCTTACCCTGCTGAATAAACACTAACTCTGTACAGTTACACAGTGAGTGACCCTGACCCTGAATAAACACTGACTCTGTACGGTTACACAGTGAGTGACCCTTACCCTGAATAAACACTGACTCTGTGCAGTTACACAGTGAGTGACCCTGACTCTGAATAAACCCTGACTCTGTACAGTTACACTGTGAGTGACCCTGACCCTCAATAAACACTGACTTTGTACAGTTACACAGTGAGTGACCCTTACCCTGCTGAATAAACACTGACTCTGTACGGTTACACAGTGAGTGACCCTTACACTGCTGAATAAACACTGTCTCTGTACGGTTACACAGTGAGTGACCCTTACCCTGCTGAAAAAATACTGACTCTGCACAGTTATACAGTGAGTGACCCATACCCTCCTGAATAAACACTGACTCTGTACAGTTAACAGTAAGTGACCCTTACCCTATTGAATAAACACTGAATCTGTACAGTTACACAGTGAGTGACCCTTACCCTGCTAAATAAACACTGACTCTGTACGGTTACACAGTGAGTGACCCTTACCCCACTGAATAAACACTGACTCTGCACAGTTACACAGTGAGTGACCCTGACCCTGAATAAACACTGACTCTGTACAGTTACACAGTGAGTGACCCTTACTCTGCTGAATAAACACTAACTCTGTACGGTTACACAGTGAGTGACACTGGCCCTGAATAAACACTGACTCTGTACGGTTACACAGTGAGTGACCCTTACCCTGCTGCATAAACACTGACTCTGTACGGTTACACAGTGAGCGACCCTTAACCTACTGAATAAACACTGACTCTGTGCAGTTACACGGTGAGTGACCCTGACCCTGAATAAACACTGACTTTGTACAGTTACACAGCGAGTGACCCTTACCCTGAATAAACACTGATTCTGTACGGTTACACAGCGAGTGACCCATAACCTGCTGAATAAACACTGACTCTGTACGGTTACACAGTGAGTGACCCTTACCCTGCTGCATAAACACTGACTCTGTACGGTTACACAGTGAGTGACCCTTACCCTGCTGAATAAACCCTGACTCTGTACGGTTACACAGTGAGTGACCCTTACCCTGCTGAATAAACACTGACTCTGTACGGTTACACAGTGAGTGACCCTTACCCTGCTGAACAATCACTGACTCTGTACTGTTACACAGTGAGTGACCCTTACCCTGCTGAAAACACACTAACTCTGTACGGTTACGCAGTGAGTGACCCTTACCCTGCTGGATAAACACTGATTCTGTACAGTTACACGGTGAGTGACCCTGACCCTCAATAAACACTGACTTTGTACAGTAACACAGTGAGTGACCCTTACCCTGCTGAATAAACACTAACTCTGTACAATTACACAGTGAGTGACCCTGACCCTGAATAAACACTGACTCTGTACGGTTACACAGTGAGTGACCCTTACCCTGCTGAACAATCACTGACTCTGTACGGTTCCACAGTGAGTGACCCATAACCTGCTGAATAAACCCTGACTCTGTACAGTTGCACAGTGAGTGACCCTGACCCTGAATAAACACTGACTCTAAACCAGTTACACAGTGAGTGACCCTGATCCTGCTGAATAAACTCTGACTCTGTACAGTTATACAGTGAGTGACCCTGACCCTGAATAAACACTGAATCTGTACGGTTACACAGCGAGTGACCCTTACCCTGTTGAATAAACACTGACTCTGTATAGTTACACAGTGAGTGACCCTTACCCTGCTGAATAAACACTGACTCTGTACAGTTACACAGTGAGTGACACTTACCCTGCTGAATAAACCCTGACTCTGTACAGTTACACAGTGAGTGACCCTTCCCCTGCTGAATAAACCCTGACTCTGTACGGTTACACAGTGAGTGACCCTTACCCTGCTGAAAAAACACTGACTCTGTACAGTTATACAGTGAGTGACCCTTACCCTCCTGAATAAACACTGACTCTGTACAGTTAACAGTAAGTGACCCTTACCCTATTGAATAAACACTGACTCTGTACAGTTACAAAGTGAGTGACCCTTACCCTGCTGAAAAGACACTGACTCTGTACAGTTACACAGTGAGTGACCCTTACCCTCCTGAATAAACACTGACTCTATCCGGTTACACAGTGAGTGACCCTTACCCTGCTGAATAAACAATAACTCTGTACAGTTACACAGTGAGTGACCCTGACCCTGAATAAAAACTGACTATGTACAGTTACACAGTGAGTGACCCTGACCCTGAATAAACCCCGACTCTGTACGGTTACACAGTGAGTGACCCTTACCCCACTGAATAAACACTGACTCTGCACAGTTACGCAGTGAGTGACCCTGACCCTGAATAAACACTGACTCTGTACAGTTACACAGTGAGTGACCCTTACTCTGCTGAATAAACACTAACTCTGTACGGTTACACAGTGAGTGACCCTTACCCTGCTGAATAAACCCTGATTCTGTACAATTACACAGTGAGTGACACTGACCCTGACTAAACACTGACTCCGTACGGTTACACAGTGAGCGACCCTTAACCTACTGAATAAACACTGATCCTGTACGGTTACACAGTGAACGACCCTTAACCTAATGAATAAACACTGACTCTGTACAGTTACACGGTAAGTGACCCTGACCCTGAATAAACACTGACTTTGTACAGTTACACAGCGAGTGACCATTCCCCTGAATAAACACTGATTCTGGACGGTTACACAGCGAGTGACCCTTACCCTGAATAAACACTGACTCTGCACGGTTACACAGTGAGTGACCCTGACCCTGAATAATCACTGACACTGTACAGATACACAGTGAGTGACCCTTACCCTGCTGAATAAACCCTGACTCTGTACGGTTACACAGTGAGTGACCCTTACCCTGCTGCATAAACACTGACTCTGTACGGTTACACAGTGAGTGACCCTTACCCTGCTGAATAAACCCTGACTCTGTACGGTTACACAGTGAGTGACCCTTACACTCCTGAATAAACACTGACTCTATCCGGTTACACAGTGAGTGACCCTTACCCTGCTGAATAAACACTAACTCTGTACAGTTACACAGTGAGTGACCCTGACCCTGAATAAACACTGACTCTGTACGGTTACACAGTGAGTGACCCTTACCCTGCTGAACAATCACTGACTCTGTATGGTTCCACAGTGAGTGACCCATAACCTGCTGAATAAACCCTGACTCTGTACAGTTGCACAGTGAGTGACCCTGACCCTGAATAAACACTGACTCTAAACCAGTTACACAGTGAGTGACCCTGATCCTGCTGAATAGACTCTGACTCTGTACAGTTATACAGTGAGTGACCCTGACCCTGAATAAACACTGAATCTGTACGGTTACACAGTGAGTGATGCTTACCCTGCTGAATAAACACTGACTCTGTACAGTTACACAGTGAGTGACACTTACCCTGCTGAATAAACCCTGACTCTGTACAGTTACACAGTGAGTGACCCTTCCCCTGCTGAATAAACCCTGACTCTGTACGGTTACACAGTGAGTGACCCTTACCCTGCTGAAAAAACACTGACTCTGTACAGTTATACAGTGAGTGACCCTTACCCTCCTGAATAAACACTGACTCTGTACAGTTAACAGTAAGTGACCCTTACCCTGCTGAATAAACACTGACTCTGTACGGTTACACAGTGAGTGACCCTTACCCCACTGAATAAACACTGACTCTGCACAGTTACACAGTGAGTGACCCTGACCCTGAATAAACACTGACTCTGTACAGTTACACAGTGAGTGACGCTTACCCTCCTGAATAAACACTGACTCTGTACGGTTACACAGTGAGTGACCCTTACCCCACTGAATAAACACTGACTCTGCACAGTTACACAGTGAGTGACCCTGACCCTGAATAAACACTGACTCTGTACAGTTACACAGTGAGTGACCCTTACTCTGCTGAATAAACACTAACTCTGTACGGTTACACAGTGAGAAACCCTTACCCCACTGAATAAACACTGACTCTGCACAGTTACACAGTGAGTGACCCTGACCCTGAATAAACACTGACTCTGTACAGTTACACAGTGAGTGACCCTTACTCTGCTGAATAAACACTAACTCTGTACGGTTAAACAGTGAGTGACCCTTACCCTGCTGAATAAACCCTGATTCTGTACAATTACACAGTGAGTGACACTGGCCCTGAATAAACACTGACTCTGTACGGTTACACAGTGAGTGACACTGACCCTGCTGCATAAACACTGACTCTGTACAGTTACACAGTGAGTGACCCTTACTCTGCTGAATAAACACTAACTCTGTACGGTTAAACAGTGAGTGACCCTTACCCTGCTGAATAAACCCTGATTCTGTACAATTACACAGTGAGTGACACTGGCCCTGAATAAACACTGACTCTGTGCAGTTACACGGTGAGTGACCCTGACCCTGAATAAACACTGACTTTGTACAGTTACACAGCGAGTGACCCTTACCCTGAATAAACACTGATTCTGTACGGTTACACAGCGAGTGACCCATAACCTGCTGAATAAACACTGACTCTGTACGGTTACACAGTGAGTGACGCTTACCCTGCTGCATAAACACTGACTCTGTACGGTTACACAGTGAGTGACCCTTACCCTGCTGAATAAACCCTGACTCTGTACGGTTACACAGTGAGTGACCCTTACCCTGCTGAATAAACACTGACTCTGTACGGTTACACAGTGAAGTGACCCTTACCCTGCTGAACAATCACTGACTCTGTACTGTTACACAGTGAAGTGACCCTTACCCTGCTGAACAATCACTGACTCTGTACTGTTACACAGTGAGTGACCCTTACCCTGCTGAAAACACACTAACTCTGTACGGTTACGCAGTGAGTGACCCTTACCCTGCTGGATAAACACTGATTCTGTACAGTTACACGGTGAGTGACCCTGACCATCAATAAACACTGACTTTGTACAGTAACACAGTGAGTGACCCTTACCCTGCTGAATAAACACTGACTCTGTACGGTTACACAGTGAGTGCCCCTTACCCTGAATAAACACTGACTCTGTACGGTTACACGGTGAGTGACCCTTACCCTGAATAATCACAGACACTGTACAGATACACAGTGAGTGACCCTTACCCTGCTGAAAAAACCCTGACTCTGCACAGTTACACCGTGAGTGACCCTTACCCTATTGAATAAACACTGACTCTGTACAGTTACACAGTGAGTGACCCTTACCTTGCTGAATAAACACTGACTCTGTACAGTTACACAGTGAGTGACCCTTACCCTCCTGAATAAACACTGACTCTATCCGGTTACACAGTGAGTGACCCTTACCCTGCTGAATAAACACTGACTCTGTACGGTTACACAGTGAGTGACCCTTACCCTGAATAAACACTGACTCTGTACAGTTACACAGTGAGTGACCCTTACCCTGCTGAACAATCACTGACTCTGTACGGTTACACAGTGAGTGACCCTTACCCTGCTGAATAAACACTGACTCTATCCGGTTACACAGTGAGTGACCCTTACCCTGCTGGATAAACACTGACTCTGTACGGTTACACAGTGAGTGACCCTTACCCTGCTGAATAAACACTGACTCTGTACGGTTACACAGTGAGTGACCCTTACCCTGCTGGATAAACACTGATTCTGTACAGTTACACGGTGAGTGACCCTGACCCTCAATAAACACTGACTTTGTACAGTAACACAGTGAGTGACCCTTACCCTGCTGAATAAACACTGACTCTGTACGGTTACACGGTGAGTGACCCTTACCCTGCTGAATCAACCCTGACTCTGTACGGTTACACAGTAAGTGACCCCTACCCTGAATAAACACTGACTCTGTGCAGTTACACAGTGGGTGACCCTGACTCTGAATAAACCCTGACTCTGTACAGTTACACTGTGAGTGACCCTGACCCTCAATAAACACTGACTTTGTACAGTAACACAGTGAGTGACCCTTACCCTGCTGAATAAACACTGACTCTGTACGGTTACACAGTGAGTGACCCTTACACTGCTGAATAAACACTGTCTCTGTACGGTTACACAGTGAGTGACCCTTACCCTGCTGAATAAACACTGACTCTATACGGTTACACAGTGAGTGACCCTTACCCTGCTCAATAAACACTAACTCTGTACGGTTACACAGTGAGTGACCGATACCCTGCTGAATAAACACTGACTCTGTACGGTTACACAGTGAGTGACCCTTACCCTGCTGAATAAACCCTGACTCTGTACGGTTACACAGTGAGTGACCCTTACCCTGAATAAACACTGACTCTGTACAGTTACACAGTGAGTGACCCTTACCCTGAATAACCACTGACACTGTACAGATACACAGTGAGTGACCCTTACACTGCTGAATAAACACTGTCTCTGTACGGTTACACAGTGAGTGACCCTTACCCTGCTGAATAAACACTGACTCTGTACAGTTACACAGGGAGTGACCCTTACCCTGAATAAACCCTGACTCTGTACATGTACACAGTGAGTGACCCTTAACCTACTGAATAAACACTGACTCTGTACAGTTACAGGGTGAGTGACCTTGACCCTGAATAAACACTGACTCTGTACAGTTACACAGCGAGTGACCCTTACCCTGAATAAACACTGACTCTGTGCAGTAACACAGTGAGTGACCCTTACCCTGCTGAATAAACCCTGACTCTGTACGGTTACACAGTGAGTGACCCTGACCCTGCTGAATAAACACTGACTCTGTACGGTTACACAGTGAGTGACCCTTACCCTGCTGAACAATCACTGACTCTGTACTGTTACACAGTGAGTGACCCTTTCCCTGCTGAAAACACACTAACTCTGTACGGTTACGCAGTGAGTGACCCTTACCCTGCTGGATAAACACTGATTCTGTACAGTTACACGGTGAGTGACCCTTACCCTCCTGAATAAACACTGACTCTATCCGGTTACACAGTGAGTGACCCTTACCCTGCTGAATAAACACTAACTCTGTACAGTTACACAGTGAGTGACCCTGACCCTGAATAAACACTGACTCTGTACGGTTACACAGTGAGTGACCCTTACCCTGAATAAACACTGACTCTGTGCAGTTACACAGTGAGTGACCCTGACTCTGAATAAACCCTGGCTCTGTACAGTTACACTGTGAGTGACCCTGACCCTCAATAAACAATGACTTTGTACAGTAACACAGTGAGTGACCCTTACCCTGCTGAATAAACACTGACTCTGTACGGTTACACAGTGAGTGCCCCTTACCCTGAATAAACACTGACTCTGTACGGTTACACGGTGAGTGACCCTTACCCTGAATAATCACTGACACTGTACAGATACACAGTGAGTGACCCTTACCCTGCTGAAAAAACCCTGACTCTGCACAGTTACACCGTGAGTGACCCTTACCCTATTGAATAAACACTGACTCTGTACAGTTACACAGTGAGTGACCCTTACCTTGCTGAATAAACACTGACTCTGTACAGTTACACAGTGAGTGACCCTTACCCTCCTGAATAAACACTGACTCTATCCGGTTACACAGTGAGTGACCCTTACCCTGAATAAACACTGACTCTGTACAGTTACACAGTGAGTGACCCTTACCCTGCTGAACAATCACTGACTCTGTACGGTTACACAGTGAGTGACCCTTACCCTGCTGAATAAACACTGACTCTATCCGGTTACACAGTGAGTGACCCTTACCCTGCTGGATAAACACTGACTCTGTACGGTTACACAGTGAGTGACCCTTACCCTGCTGAATAAACACTGACTCTGTACGGTTACACAGTGAGTGACCCTTACCCTGCTGGATAAACACTGATTCTGTACAGTTACACGGTGAGTGACCCTGACCCTCAATAAACACTGACTTTGTACAGTAACACAGTGAGTGACCCTTACCCTGCTGAATAAACACTGACTCTGTACGGTTACACGGTGAGTGACCCTTACCCTGCTGAATCAACCCTGACTCTGTACGGTTACACAGTAAGTGACCCCTACCCTGAATAAACACTGACTCTGTGCAGTTACACAGTGGGTGACCCTGACTCTGAATAAACCCTGACTCTGTACAGTTACACTGTGAGTGACCCTGACCCTCAATAAACACTGACTTTGTACAGTAACACAGTGAGTGACCCTTACCCTGCTGAATAAACACTGACTTTGTACGGTTACACAGTGAGTGACCCTTACACTGCTGAATAAACACTGTCTCTGTACGGTTACACAGTGAGTGACCCTTACCCTGCTGAATAAACACTGACTCTATACGGTTACACAGTGAGTGACCCTTACCCTGCTCAATAAACACTAACTCTGTACGGTTACACAGTGAGTGACCGATACCCTGCTGAATAAACACTGACTCTGTACGGTTACACAGTGAGTGACCCTTACCCTGCTGAATAAACCCTGACTCTGTACGGTTACACAGTAAGTGACCCCTACCCTGAATAAACACTGACTCTGTGCAGTTACACAGTGGGTGACCCTGACTCTGAATAAACCCTGACTCTGTACAGTTACACTGTGAGTGACCCTGACCCTCAATAAACACTGACTTTGTACAGTAACACAGTGAGTGACCCTTACCCTGCTGAATAAACACTGACTCTGTACGGTTACACAGTGAGTGACCCTTACACTGCTGAATAAACACTGTCTCTGTACGGTTACACAGTGAGTGACCCTTACCCTGCTGAATAAACACTGACTCTATACGGTTACACAGTGAGTGACCCTTACCCTGCTCAATAAACACTAACTCTGTACGGTTACACAGTGAGTGACCGATACCCTGCTGAATAAACACTGACTCTGTACGGTTACACAGTGAGTGACCCTTACCCTGCTGAATAAACCCTGACTCTGTACGGTTACACAGTGAGTGACCCTTACCCTGAATAAACACTGACTCTGTACAGTTACACAGTGAGTGACCCTTACCCTGAATAACCACTGACACTGTACAGATACACAGTGAGTGACCCTTACACTGCTGAATAAACACTGTCTCTGTACGGTTACACAGTGAGTGACCCTTACCCTGCTGAATAAACACTGACTCTGTACAGTTACACAGGGAGTGACCCTTACCCTGAATAAACCCTGACTCTGTACATGTACACAGTGAGTGACCCTTAACCTACTGAATAAACACTGACTCTGTACAGTTACAGGGTGAGTGACCTTGACCCTGAATAAACACTGACTCTGTACAGTTACACAGCGAGTGACCCTTACCCTGAATAAACACTGACTCTGTGCAGTAACACAGTGAGTGACCCTTACCCTGCTGAATAAACCCTGACTCTGTACGGTTACACAGTGAGTGACCCTGACCCTGCTGAATAAACACTGACTCTGTACGGTTACACAGTGAGTGACCCTTACCCTGCTGAACAATCACTGACTCTGTACTGTTACACAGTGAGTGACCCTTACCCTGCTGAAAACACACTAACTCTGTACGGTTACGCAGTGAGTGACCCTTACCCTGCTGGATAAACACTGATTCTGTACAGTTACACGGTGAGTGACCCTTACCCTCCTGAATAAACACTGACTCTATCCGGTTACACAGTGAGTGACCCTTACCCTGCTGAATAAACACTAACTCTGTACAGTTACACAGTGAGTGACCCTGACCCTGAATAAACACTGACTCTGTACGGTTACACAGTGAGTGACCCTTACCCTGAATAAACACTGACTCTGTGCAGTTACACAGTGAGTGACCCTGACTCTGAATAAACCCTGGCTCTGTACAGTTACACTGTGAGTGACCCTGACCCTCAATAAACAATGACTTTGTACAGTAACACAGTGAGTGACCCTTACCCTGCTGAATAAACACTGACTCTGTACGGTTACACAGTGAGTGCCCCTTACCCTGAATAAACACTGACTCTGTACGGTTACACGGTGAGTGACCCTTACCCTGAATAATCACTGACACTGTACAGATACACAGTGAGTGACCCTTACCCTGCTGAAAAAACCCTGACTCTGCACAGTTACACCGTGAGTGACCCTTACCCTATTGAATAAACACTGACTCTGTACAGTTACACAGTGAGTGACCCTTACCTTGCTGAATAAACACTGACTCTGTACAGTTACACAGTGAGTGACCCTTACCCTCCTGAATAAACACTGACTCTATCCGGTTACACAGTGAGTGACCCTTACCCTGAATAAACACTGACTCTGTACAGTTACACAGTGAGTGACCCTTACCCTGCTGAACAATCACTGACTCTGTACGGTTACACAGTGAGTGACCCTTACCCTGCTGAATAAACACTGACTCTATCCGGTTACACAGTGAGTGACCCTTACCCTGCTGGATAAACACTGACTCTGTACGGTTACACAGTGAGTGACCCTTACCCTGCTGAATAAACACTGACTCTGTACGGTTACACAGTGAGTGACCCTTACCCTGCTGGATAAACACTGATTCTGTACAGTTACACGGTGAGTGACCCTGACCCTCAATAAACACTGACTTTGTACAGTAACACAGTGAGTGACCCTTACCCTGCTGAATAAACACTGACTCTGTACGGTTACACGGTGAGTGACCCTTACCCTGCTGAATCAACCCTGACTCTGTACGGTTACACAGTAAGTGACCCCTACCCTGAATAAACACTGACTCTGTGCAGTTACACAGTGGGTGACCCTGACTCTGAATAAACCCTGACTCTGTACAGTTACACTGTGAGTGACCCTGACCCTCAATAAACACTGACTTTGTACAGTAACACAGTGAGTGACCCTTACCCTGCTGAATAAACACTGACTTTGTACGGTTACACAGTGAGTGACCCTTACACTGCTGAATAAACACTGTCTCTGTACGGTTACACAGTGAGTGACCCTTACCCTGCTGAATAAACACTGACTCTATACGGTTACACAGTGAGTGACCCTTACCCTGCTCAATAAACACTAACTCTGTACGGTTACACAGTGAGTGACCGATACCCTGCTGAATAAACACTGACTCTGTACGGTTACACAGTGAGTGACCCTTACCCTGCTGAATAAACCCTGACTCTGTACGGTTACACAGTGAGTGACCCTTACCCTGAATAAACACTGACTCTGTACAGTTACACAGTGAGTGACCCTTACCCTGAATAACCACTGACACTGTACAGATACACAGTGAGTGACCCTTACACTGCTGAATAAACACTGTCTCTGTACGGTTACACAGTGAGTGACCCTTACCCTGCTGAATAAACACTGACTCTGTACAGTTACACAGGGAGTGACCCTTACCCTGAATAAACCCTGACTCTGTACATGTACACAGTGAGTGACCCTTAACCTACTGAATAAACACTGACTCTGTACAGTTACAGGGTGAGTGACCTTGACCCTGAATAAACACTGACTCTGTACAGTTACACAGCGAGTGACCCTTACCCTGAATAAACACTGACTCTGTGCAGTAACACAGTGAGTGACCCTTACCCTGCTGAATAAACCCTGACTCTGTACGGTTACACAGTGAGTGACCCTGACCCTGCTGAATAAACACTGACTCTGTACGGTTACACAGTGAGTGACCCTTACCCTGCTGAACAATCACTGACTCTGTACTGTTACACAGTGAGTGACCCTTACCCTGCTGAAAACACACTAACTCTGTACGGTTACGCAGTGAGTGACCCTTACCCTGCTGGATAAACACTGATTCTGTACAGTTACACGGTGAGTGACCCTTACCCTCCTGAATAAACACTGACTCTATCCGGTTACACAGTGAGTGACCCTTACCCTGCTGAATAAACACTAACTCTGTACAGTTACACAGTGAGTGACCCTGACCCTGAATAAACACTGACTCTGTACGGTTACACAGTGAGTGACCCTTACCCTGAATAAACACTGACTCTGTGCAGTTACACAGTGAGTGACCCTGACTCTGAATAAACCCTGGCTCTGTACAGTTACACTGTGAGTGACCCTGACCCTCAATAAACAATGACTTTGTACAGTAACACAGTGAGTGACCCTTACCCTGCTGAATAAACACTGACTCTGTACGGTTACACAGTGAGTGACCCTTACCCTGCTGAATAAACACTAACTCTGTACGGTTACACAGTGAGTGACCGATACCCTGCTGAATAAACACTGACTCTGTACGGTTACACAGTGAGTGACCCTTACCCTGAATAAACACTGACTCTGTACAGTTACACAGTGAGTGACCCTTACCCTGAATAACCACTGACACTGTACAGATACACAGTGAGTGACCCTTACACTGCTGAATAAACACTGACTCTGTACAGTTACACAGGGAGTGACCCTTACCCTGAATAAACCCTGACTCTGTACAGTTACACTGTGAGTGACCCTGACCCTCAATAAACACTGACTTTGTACAGTAACACAGTGAGTGACCCTTACCCTGCTGAATAAACACTGACTCTGTACGGTTACACAGTGAGTGACCCTTACACTGCTGAATAAACACTGTCTCTGTACGGTTACACAGTGAGTGACCCTTACCCTGCTGAATAAACACTGACTCTATCCGGTTACACAGTGAGTGACCCTTACCCAGCTGAATAAACCCTGACTCTGTACAGTTGCACAGTGAGTGACCCTGACCCTGAATAAACACTGACTCTAAACCAGTTACACAGTGAGTGACCCTGATCCTGCTGAATAAACTCTGACTCTGCACAGTTATACAGTGAGTGACCCTGACCCTGAATAAACACTGAATCTGTACGGTTACACAGCGAGTGACCCTTACCCTGTTGAATAAACACTGACTCTGTACAGTTACACAGTGAGTGACCCTTACCCTGCTGAATAAACACTGACTCTGTACAGTTGCACAGTGAGTGACACTTACCCTGCTGAATAAACCCTGACTCTGTACTGTTACACAGTGAGTGACCCTTCCCCTGCTGAATAAACCCTGACTCTGTACGGTTACACAGTGAGTGACCCTTACCCTGCTGAAAAAACACTGACTCTGTACAGTTATACAGTGAGTGACCCTTACCCTCCTGAATAAACACTGACTCTGTACAGTTAACAGTAAGTGACCCTTACACTATTGAATAAACACTGACTCTGCACAGTTACACAGTGAGTGACCCTGACCCTGAATAAACACTGACTCTGTACAGTTACACAGTGAGTGACCCTTACTCTGCTGAATAAACACTAACTCTGTACAGTTACACAGTGAGTGACACTGGCCCTGAATAAACACTGACTCTGTACGGTTACACAGTGAGTGACCCTTACCCTGCTGCATAAACACTGACTCTGTACGGTTACACAGTGAGCGACCCTTAACCTACTGAATAAACACTGACTCTGTGCAGTTACACGGTGAGTGACCCTGACCCTGAATAAACACTGACTTTGTACAGTTACACAGCGAGTGACCCTTACCCTGAATAAACACTGATTCTGTACGGTTACACAGCGAGTGACCCATAACCTGCTGAATAAACACTGACTCTGTACGGTTACACAGTGAGTGACCCTTACCCTGCTGCATAAACACTGACTCTGTACGGTTACACAGTGAGTGACCCTTACCCTGCTGAATAAACCCTGACTCTGTACGGTTACACAGTGAGTGACCCTTACCCTGCTGAATAAACACTGACTCTGTACGGTTACACAGTGAGTGACCCTTACCCTGCTGAACAATCACTGACTCTGTACTGTTACACAGTGAGTGACCCTTACCCTGCTGAAAACACACTAACTCTGTACGGTTACGCAGTGAGTGACCCTTACCCTGCTGGATAAACACTGATTCTGTACAGTTACACGGTGAGTGACCCTGACCCTCAATAAACACTGACTTTGTACAGTAACACAGTGAGTGACCCTTACCCTGCTGAATAAACACTAACTCTGTACAATTACACAGTGAGTGACCCTGACCCTGAATAAACACTGACTCTGTACGGTTACACAGTGAGTGACCCTTACCCTGCTGAACAATCACTGACTCTGTACGGTTCCACAGTGAGTGACCCATAACCTGCTGAATAAACCCTGACTCTGTACAGTTGCACAGTGAGTGACCCTGACCCTGAATAAACACTGACTCTAAACCAGTTACACAGTGAGTGACCCTGATCCTGCTGAATAAACTCTGACTCTGTACAGTTATACAGTGAGTGACCCTGACCCTGAATAAACACTGAATCTGTACGGTTACACAGCGAGTGACCCTTACCCTGTTGAATAAACACTGACTCTGTATAGTTACACAGTGAGTGACCCTTACCCTGCTGAATAAACACTGACTCTGTACAGTTACACAGTGAGTGACACTTACCCTGCTGAATAAACCCTGACTCTGTACAGTTACACAGTGAGTGACCCTTCCCCTGCTGAATAAACCCTGACTCTGTACGGTTACACAGTGAGTGACCCTTACCCTGCTGAAAAAACACTGACTCTGTACAGTTATACAGTGAGTGACCCTTACCCTCCTGAATAAACACTGACTCTGTACAGTTAACAGTAAGTGACCCTTACCCTATTGAATAAACACTGACTCTGTACAGTTACAAAGTGAGTGACCCTTACCCTGCTGAAAAGACACTGACTCTGTACAGTTACACAGTGAGTGACCCTTACCCTCCTGAATAAACACTGACTCTATCCGGTTACACAGTGAGTGACCCTTACCCTGCTGAATAAACAATAACTCTGTACAGTTACACAGTGAGTGACCCTGACCCTGAATAAAAACTGACTATGTACAGTTACACAGTGAGTGACCCTGACCCTGAATAAACCCCGACTCTGTACGGTTACACAGTGAGTGACCCTTACCCCACTGAATAAACACTGACTCTGCACAGTTACGCAGTGAGTGACCCTGACCCTGAATAAACACTGACTCTGTACAGTTACACAGTGAGTGACCCTTACTCTGCTGAATAAACACTAACTCTGTACGGTTACACAGTGAGTGACCCTTACCCTGCTGAATAAACCCTGATTCTGTACAATTACACAGTGAGTGACACTGACCCTGACTAAACACTGACTCTGTACGGTTACACAGTGAGCGACCCTTAACCTACTGAATAAACACTGATCCTGTACGGTTACACAGTGAACGACCCTTAACCTAATGAATAAACACTGACTCTGTACAGTTACACGGTAAGTGACCCTGACCCTGAATAAACACTGACTTTGTACAGTTACACAGCGAGTGACCATTCCCCTGAATAAACACTGATTCTGGACGGTTACACAGCGAGTGACCCTTACCCTGAATAAACACTGACTCTGCACGGTTACACAGTGAGTGACCCTGACCCTGAATAATCACTGACACTGTACAGATACACAGTGAGTGACCCTTACCCTGCTGAATAAACCCTGACTCTGTACGGTTACACAGTGAGTGACCCTTACCCTGCTGCATAAACACTGACTCTGTACGGTTACACAGTGAGTGACCCTTACCCTGCTGAATAAACCCTGACTCTGTACGGTTACACAGTGAGTGACCCTTACACTCCTGAATAAACACTGACTCTATCCGGTTACACAGTGAGTGACCCTTACCCTGCTGAATAAACACTAACTCTGTACAGTTACACAGTGAGTGACCCTGACCCTGAATAAACACTGACTCTGTACGGTTACACAGTGAGTGACCCTTACCCTGCTGAACAATCACTGACTCTGTATGGTTCCACAGTGAGTGACCCATAACCTGCTGAATAAACCCTGACTCTGTACAGTTGCACAGTGAGTGACCCTGACCCTGAATAAACACTGACTCTAAACCAGTTACACAGTGAGTGACCCTGATCCTGCTGAATAGACTCTGACTCTGTACAGTTATACAGTGAGTGACCCTGACCCTGAATAAACACTGAATCTGTACGGTTACACAGTGAGTGATGCTTACCCTGCTGAATAAACACTGACTCTGTACAGTTACACAGTGAGTGACACTTACCCTGCTGAATAAACCCTGACTCTGTACAGTTACACAGTGAGTGACCCTTCCCCTGCTGAATAAACCCTGACTCTGTACGGTTACACAGTGAGTGACCCTTACCCTGCTGAAAAAACACTGACTCTGTACAGTTATACAGTGAGTGACCCTTACCCTCCTGAATAAACACTGACTCTGTACAGTTAACAGTAAGTGACCCTTACCCTGCTGAATAAACACTGACTCTGTACGGTTACACAGTGAGTGACCCTTACCCCACTGAATAAACACTGACTCTGCACAGTTATACAGTGAGTGACCCTGACCCTGAATAAACACTGACTCTGTACAGTTACACAGTGAGTGACGCTTACCCTCCTGAATAAACACTGACTCTGTACGGTTACACAGTGAGTGACCCTTACCCCACTGAATAAACACTGACTCTGCACAGTTACACAGTGAGTGACCCTGACCCTGAATAAACACTGACTCTGTACAGTTACACAGTGAGTGACCCTTACTCTGCTGAATAAACACTAACTCTGTACGGTTACACAGTGAGAAACCCTTACCCCACTGAATAAACACTGACTCTGCACAGTTACACAGTGAGTGACCCTGACCCTGAATAAACACTGACTCTGTACAGTTACACAGTGAGTGACCCTTACTCTGCTGAATAAACACTAACTCTGTACGGTTAAACAGTGAGTGACCCTTACCCTGCTGAATAAACCCTGATTCTGTACAATTACACAGTGAGTGACACTGGCCCTGAATAAACACTGACTCTGTACGGTTACACAGTGAGTGACACTGACCCTGCTGCATAAACACTGACTCTGTACAGTTACACAGTGAGTGACCCTTACTCTGCTGAATAAACACTAACTCTGTACGGTTAAACAGTGAGTGACCCTTACCCTGCTGAATAAACCCTGATTCTGTACAATTACACAGCGAGTGACCCTTACCCTGTTGAATAAACACTGACTCTGTACAGTTACACAGTGAGTGACCCTTACCCTGCTGAATAAACACTGACTCTGTACAGTTGCACAGTGAGTGACACTTACCCTGCTGAATAAACCCTGACTCTGTACTGTTACACAGTGAGTGACCCTTCCCCTGCTGAATAAACCCTGACTCTGTACGGTTACACAGTGAGTGACCCTTACCCTGCTGAAAAAACACTGACTCTGTACAGTTATACAGTGAGTGACCCTTACCCTCCTGAATAAACACTGACTCTGTACAGTTAACAGTAAGTGACCCTTACACTATTGAATAAACACTGACTCTGCACAGTTACACAGTGAGTGACCCTGACCCTGAATAAACACTGACTCTGTACAGTTACACAGTGAGTGACCCTTACTCTGCTGAATAAACACTAACTCTGTACGGTTACACAGTGAGTGACACTGGCCCTGAATAAACACTGACTCTGTACGGTTACACAGTGAGTGACCCTTACCCTGCTGCATAAACACTGACTCTGTACGGTTACACAGTGAGCGACCCTTAACCTACTGAATAAACACTGACTCTGTGCAGTTACACGGTGAGTGACCCTGACCCTGAATAAACACTGACTTTGTACAGTTACACAGCGAGTGACCCTTACCCTGAATAAACACTGATTCTGTACGGTTACACAGCGAGTGACCCATAACCTGCTGAATAAACACTGACTCTGTACGGTTACACAGTGAGTGACCCTTACCCTGCTGCATAAACACTGACTCTGTACGGTTACACAGTGAGTGACCCTTACCCTGCTGAATAAACCCTGACTCTGTACGGTTACACAGTGAGTGACCCTTACCCTGCTGAATAAACACTGACTCTGTACGGTTACACAGTGAGTGACCCTTACCCTGCTGAACAATCACTGACTCTGTACTGTTACACAGTGAGTGACCCTTACCCTGCTGAAAACACACTAACTCTGTACGGTTACGCAGTGAGTGACCCTTACCCTGCTGGATAAACACTGATTCTGTACAGTTACACGGTGAGTGACCCTGACCCTCAATAAACACTGACTTTGTACAGTAACACAGTGAGTGACCCTTACCCTGCTGAATAAACACTAACTCTGTACAATTACACAGTGAGTGACCCTGACCCTGAATAAACACTGACTCTGTACGGTTACACAGTGAGTGACCCTTACCCTGCTGAACAATCACTGACTCTGTACGGTTCCACAGTGAGTGACCCATAACCTGCTGAATAAACCCTGACTCTGTACAGTTGCACAGTGAGTGACCCTGACCCTGAATAAACACTGACTCTAAACCAGTTACACAGTGAGTGACCCTGATCCTGCTGAATAAACTCTGACTCTGTACAGTTATACAGTGAGTGACCCTGACCCTGAATAAACACTGAATCTGTACGGTTACACAGCGAGTGACCCTTACCCTGTTGAATAAACACTGACTCTGTATAGTTACACAGTGAGTGACCCTTACCCTGCTGAATAAACACTGACTCTGTACAGTTACACAGTGAGTGACACTTACCCTGCTGAATAAACCCTGACTCTGTACAGTTACACAGTGAGTGACCCTTCCCCTGCTGAATAAACCCTGACTCTGTACGGTTACACAGTGAGTGACCCTTACCCTGCTGAAAAAACACTGACTCTGTACAGTTATACAGTGAGTGACCCTTACCCTCCTGAATAAACACTGACTCTGTACAGTTAACAGTAAGTGACCCTTACCCTATTGAATAAACACTGACTCTGTACAGTTACAAAGTGAGTGACCCTTACCCTGCTGAAAAGACACTGACTCTGTACAGTTACACAGTGAGTGACCCTTACCCTCCTGAATAAACACTGACTCTATCCGGTTACACAGTGAGTGACCCTTACCCTGCTGAATAAACAATAACTCTGTACAGTTACACAGTGAGTGACCCTGACCCTGAATAAAAACTGACGATGTACAGTTACACAGTGAGTGACCCTGACCCTGAATAAACCCCGACTCTGTACGGTTACACAGTGAGTGACCCTTACCCCACTGAATAAACACTGACTCTGCACAGTTACGCAGTGAGTGACCCTGACCCTGAATAAACACTGACTCTGTACAGTTACACAGTGAGTGACCCTTACTCTGCTGAATAAACACTAACTCTGTACGGTTACACAGTGAGTGACCCTTACCCTGCTGAATAAACCCTGATTCTGTACAATTACACAGTGAGTGACACTGACCCTGACTAAACACTGACTCTGTACGGTTACACAGTGAGCGACCCTTAACCTACTGAATAAACACTGATCCTGTACGGTTACACAGTGAACGACCCTTAACCTAATGAATAAACACTGACTCTGTACAGTTACACGGTAAGTGACCCTGACCCTGAATAAACACTGACTTTGTACAGTTACACAGCGAGTGACCATTCCCCTGAATAAACACTGATTCTGGACGGTTACACAGCGAGTGACCCTTACCCTGAATAAACACTGACTCTGCACGGTTACACAGTGAGTGACCCTGACCCTGAATAATCACTGACACTGTACAGATACACAGTGAGTGACCCTTACCCTGCTGAATAAACCCTGACTCTGTACGGTTACACAGTGAGTGACCCTTACCCTGCTGCATAAACACTGACTCTGTACGGTTACACAGTGAGTGACCCTTACCCTGCTGAATAAACCCTGACTCTGTACGGTTACACAGTGAGTGACCCTTACACTCCTGAATAAACACTGACTCTATCCGGTTACACAGTGAGTGACCCTTACCCTGCTGAATAAACACTAACTCTGTACAGTTACACAGTGAGTGACCCTGACCCTGAATAAACACTGACTCTGTACGGTTACACAGTGAGTGACCCTTACCCTGCTGAACAATCACTGACTCTGTATGGTTCCACAGTGAGTGACCCATAACCTGCTGAATAAACCCTGACTCTGTACAGTTGCACAGTGAGTGACCCTGACCCTGAATAAACACTGACTCTAAACCAGTTACACAGTGAGTGACCCTGATCCTGCTGAATAGACTCTGACTCTGTACAGTTATACAGTGAGTGACCCTGACCCTGAATAAACACTGAATCTGTACGGTTACACAGTGAGTGATGCTTACCCTGCTGAATAAACACTGACTCTGTACAGTTACACAGTGAGTGACACTTACCCTGCTGAATAAACCCTGACTCTGTACAGTTACACAGTGAGTGACCCTTCCCCTGCTGAATAAACCCTGACTCTGTACGGTTACACAGTGAGTGACCCTTACCCTGCTGAAAAAACACTGACTCTGTACAGTTATACAGTGAGTGACCCTTACCCTCCTGAATAAACACTGACTCTGTACAGTTAACAGTAAGTGACCCTTACCCTGCTGAATAAACACTGACTCTGTACGGTTACACAGTGAGTGACCCTTACCCCACTGAATAAACACTGACTCTGCACAGTTACACAGTGAGTGACCCTGACCCTGAATAAACACTGACTCTGTACAGTTACACAGTGAGTGACGCTTACCCTCCTGAATAAACACTGACTCTGTACGGTTACACAGTGAGTGACCCTTACCCCACTGAATAAACACTGACTCTGCACAGTTACACAGTGAGTGACCCTGACCCTGAATAAACACTGACTCTGTACAGTTACACAGTGAGTGACCCTTACTCTGCTGAATAAACACTAACTCTGTACGGTTACACAGTGAGAAACCCTTACCCCACTGAATAAACACTGACTCTGCACAGTTACACAGTGAGTGACCCTGACCCTGAATAAACACTGACTCTGTACAGTTACACAGTGAGTGACCCTTACTCTGCTGAATAAACACTAACTCTGTACGGTTAAACAGTGAGTGACCCTTACCCTGCTGAATAAACCCTGATTCTGTACAATTACACAGTGAGTGACACTGGCCCTGAATAAACACTGACTCTGTACGGTTACACAGTGAGTGACACTGACCCTGCTGCATAAACACTGACTCTGTACAGTTACACAGTGAGTGACCCTTACTCTGCTGAATAAACACTAACTCTGTACGGTTAAACAGTGAGTGACCCTTACCCTGCTGAATAAACCCTGATTCTGTACAATTACACAGTGAGTGACACTGGCCCTGAATAAACACTGACTCTGTGCAGTTACACGGTGAGTGACCCTGACCCTGAATAAACACTGACTTTGTACAGTTACACAGCGAGTGACCCTTACCCTGAATAAACACTGATTCTGTACGGTTACACAGCGAGTGACCCATAACCTGCTGAATAAACACTGACTCTGTACGGTTACACAGTGAGTGACGCTTACCCTGCTGCATAAACACTGACTCTGTACGGTTACACAGTGAGTGACCCTTACCCTGCTGAATAAACCCTGACTCTGTACGGTTACACAGTGAGTGACCCTTACCCTGCTGAATAAACACTGACTCTGTACGGTTACACAGTGAAGTGACCCTTACCCTGCTGAACAATCACTGACTCTGTACTGTTACACAGTGAAGTGACCCTTACCCTGCTGAACAATCACTGACACTGTACTGTTACACAGTGAGTGACCCTTACCCTGCTGAAAACACACTAACTCTGTACGGTTACGCAGTGAGTGACCCTTACCCTGCTGGATAAACACTGATTCTGTACAGTTACACGGTGAGTGACCCTGACCATCAATAAACACTGACTTTGTACAGTAACACAGTGAGTGACCCTTACCCTGCTGAATAAACACTGACTCTGTACGGTTACACAGTGAGTGCCCCTTACCCTGAATAAACACTGACTCTGTACGGTTACACGGTGAGTGACCCTTACCCTGAATAATCACTGACACTGTACAGATACACAGTGAGTGACCCTTACCCTGCTGAAAAAACCCTGACTCTGCACAGTTACACCGTGAGTGACCCTTACCCTATTGAATAAACACTGACTCTGTACAGTTACACAGTGAGTGACCCTTACCTTGCTGAATAAACACTGACTCTGTACAGTTACACAGTGAGTGACCCTTACCCTCCTGAATAAACACTGACTCTATCCGGTTACACAGTGAGTGACCCTTACCCTGCTGAATAAACACTGACTCTGTACGGTTACACAGTGAGTGACCCTTACCCTGAATAAACACTGACTCTGTACAGTTACACAGTGAGTGACCCTTACCCTGCTGAACAATCACTGACTCTGTACGGTTACACAGTGAGTGACCCTTACCCTGCTGAATAAACACTGACTCTATCCGGTTACACAGTGAGTGACCCTTACCCTGCTGGATAAACACTGACTCTGTACGGTTACACAGTGAGTGACCCTTACCCTGCTGAATAAACACTGACTCTGTACGGTTACACAGTGAGTGACCCTTACCCTGCTGGATAAACACTGATTCTGTACACTTACACGGTGAGTGACCCTGACCCTCAATAAACACTGACTTTGTACAGTAACACAGTGAGTGACCCTTACCCTGCTGAATAAACACTGACTCTGTACGGTTACACGGTGAGTGACCCTTACCCTGCTGAATCAACCCTGACTCTGTACGGTTACACAGTAAGTGACCCCTACCCTGAATAAACACTGACTCTGTGCAGTTACACAGTGGGTGACCCTGACTCTGAATAAACCCTGACTCTGTACAATTACACTGTGAGTGACCCTGACCCTCAATAAACACTGACTTTGTACAGTAACACAGTGAGTGACCCTTACCCTGCTGAATAAACACTGACTCTGTACGGTTACACAGTGAGTGACCCTTACACTGCTGAATAAACACTGTCTCTGTACGGTTACACAGTGAGTGACCCTTACCCTGCTGAATAAACACTGACTCTATACGGTTACACAGTGAGTGACCCTTACCCTGCTCAATAAACACTAACTCTGTACGGTTACACAGTGAGTGACCGATACCCTGCTGAATAAACACTGACTCTGTACGGTTACACAGTGAGTGACCCTTACCCTGCTGAATAAACCCTGACTCTGTACGGTTACACAGTGAGTGACCCTTACCCTGAATAAACACTGACTCTGTACAGTTACACAGTGAGTGACCCTTACCCTGAATAACCACTGACACTGTACAGATACACAGTGAGTGACCCTTACACTGCTGAATAAACACTGTCTCTGTACGGTTACACAGTGAGTGACCCTTACCCTGCTGAATAAACACTGACTCTGTACAGTTACACAGGGAGTGACCCTTACCCTGAATAAACCCTGACTCTGTACATGTACACAGTGAGTGACCCTTAACCTACTGAATAAACACTGACTCTGTACAGTTACAGGGTGAGTGACCTTGACCCTGAATAAACACTGACTCTGTACAGTTACACAGCGAGTGACCCTTACCCTGAATAAACACTGACTCTGTGCAGTAACACAGTGAGTGACCCTTACCCTGCTGAATAAACCCTGACTCTGTACGGTTACACAGTGAGTGACCCTGACCCTGCTGAATAAACACTGACTCTGTACGGTTACACAGTGAGTGACCCTTACCCTGCTGAACAATCACTGACTCTGTACTGTTACACAGTGAGTGACCCTTACCCTGCTGAAAACACACTAACTCTGTACGGTTACGCAGTGAGTGACCCTTACCCTGCTGGATAAACACTGATTCTGTACAGTTACACGGTGAGTGACCCTTACCCTCCTGAATAAACACTGACTCTATCCGGTTACACAGTGAGTGACCCTTACCCTGCTGAATAAACACTAACTCTGTACAGTTACACAGTGAGTGACCCTGACCCTGAATAAACACTGACTCTGTACGGTTACACAGTGAGTGACCCTTACCCTGAATAAACACTGACTCTGTGCAGTTACACAGTGAGTGACCCTGACTCTGAATAAACCCTGGCTCTGTACAGTTACACTGTGAGTGACCCTGACCCTCAATAAACACTGACTTTGTACAGTAACACAGTGAGTGACCCTTACCCTGCTGAATAAACACTGACTCTGTACGGTTACACAGTGAGTGACCCTTACCCTGCTGAATAAACACTAACTCTGTACGGTTACACAGTGAGTGACCGATACCCTGCTGAATAAACACTGACTCTGTACGGTTACACAGTGAGTGACCCTTACACTCCTGAATAAACACTGACTCTATCCGGTTACACAGTGAGTGACCCTTACCCTGCTGAATAAACACTAACTCTGTACAGTTACACAGTGAGTGACCCTGACCCTGAATAAACACTGACTCTGTACGGTTACACAGTGAGTGACCCTTACCCTGCTGAACAATCACTGACTCTGTATGGTTCCACAGTGAGTGACCCATAACCTGCTGAATAAACCCTGACTCTGTACAGTTGCACAGTGAGTGACCCTGACCCTGAATAAACACTGACTCTAAACCAGTTACACAGTGAGTGACCCTGATCCTGCTGAATAGACTCTGACTCTGTACAGTTATACAGTGAGTGACCCTGACCCTGAATAAACACTGAATCTGTACGGTTACACAGTGAGTGATGCTTACCCTGCTGAATAAACACTGACTCTGTACAGTTACACAGTGAGTGACACTTACCCTGCTGAATAAACCCTGACTCTGTACAGTTACACAGTGAGTGACCCTTCCCCTGCTGAATAAACCCTGACTCTGTACGGTTACACAGTGAGTGACCCTTACCCTGCTGAAAAAACACTGACTCTGTACAGTTATACAGTGAGTGACCCTTACCCTCCTGAATAAACACTGACTCTGTACAGTTAACAGTAAGTGACCCTTACCCTGCTGAATAAACACTGACTCTGTACGGTTACACAGTGAGTGACCCTTACCCCACTGAATAAACACTGACTCTCCACAGTTACACAGTGAGTGACCCTGACCCTGAATAAACACTGACTCTGTACAGTTACACAGTGAGTGACGCTTACCCTCCTGAATAAACACTGACTCTGTACGGTTACACAGTGAGTGACCCTTACCCCACTGAATAAACACTGACTCTGCACAGTTACACAGTGAGTGACCCTGACCCTGAATAAACACTGACTCTGTACAGTTACACAGTGAGTGACCCTTACTCTGCTGAATAAACACTAACTCTGTACGGTTACACAGTGAGAAACCCTTACCCCACTGAATAAACACTGACTCTGCACAGTTACACAGTGAGTGACCCTGACCCTGAATAAACACTGACTCTGTACAGTTACACAGTGAGTGACCCTTACTCTGCTGAATAAACACTAACTCTGTACGGTTAAACAGTGAGTGACCCTTACCCTGCTGAATAAACCCTGATTCTGTACAATTACACAGTGAGTGACACTGGCCCTGAATAAACACTGACTCTGTACGGTTACACAGTGAGTGACACTGACCCTGCTGCATAAACACTGACTCTGTACAGTTACACAGTGAGTGACCCTTACTCTGCTGAATAAACACTAACTCTGTACGGTTAAACAGTGAGTGACCCTTACCCTGCTGAATAAACCCTGATTCTGTACAATTACACAGTGAGTGACACTGGCCCTGAATAAACACTGACTCTGTGCAGTTACACGGTGAGTGACCCTGACCCTGAATAAACACTGACTTTGTACAGTTACACAGCGAGTGACCCTTACCCTGAATAAACACTGATTCTGTACGGTTACACAGCGAGTGACCCATAACCTGCTGAATAAACACTGACTCTGTACGGTTACACAGTGAGTGACGCTTACCCTGCTGCATAAACACTGACTCTGTACGGTTACACAGTGAGTGACCCTTACCCTGCTGAATAAACCCTGACTCTGTACGGTTACACAGTGAGTGACCCTTACCCTGCTGAATAAACACTGACTCTGTACGGTTACACAGTGAAGTGACCCTTACCCTGCTGAACAATCACTGACTCTGTACTGTTACACAGTGAGTGACCCTTACCCTGCTGAAAACACACTAACTCTGTACGGTTACGCAGTGAGTGACCCTTACCCTGCTGGATAAACACTGATTCTGTACAGTTACACGGTGAGTGACCCTGACCATCAATAAACACTGACTTTGTACAGTAACACAGTGAGTGACCCTTACCCTGCTGAATAAACACTGACTCTGTACGGTTACACAGTGAGTGCCCCTTACCCTGAATAAACACTGACTCTGTACGGTTACACGGTGAGTGACCCTTACCCTGAATAATCACTGACACTGTACAGATACACAGTGAGTGACCCTTACCCTGCTGAAAAAACCCTGACTCTGCACAGTTACACCGTGAGTGACCCTTACCCTATTGAATAAACACTGACTCTGTACAGTTACACAGTGAGTGACCCTTACCTTGCTGAATAAACACTGACTCTGTACAGTTACACAGTGAGTGACCCTTACCCTCCTGAATAAACACTGACTCTATCCGGTTACACAGTGAGTGACCCTTACCCTGCTGAATAAACACTGACTCTGTACGGTTACACAGTGAGTGACCCTTACCCTGAATAAACACTGACTCTGTACAGTTACACAGTGAGTGACCCTTACCCTGCTGAACAATCACTGACTCTGTACGGTTACACAGTGAGTGACCCTTACCCTGCTGAATAAACACTGACTCTATCCGGTTACACAGTGAGTGACCCTTACCCTGCTGGATAAACACTGACTCTGTACGGTTACACAGTGAGTGACCCTTACCCTGCTGAATAAACACTGACTCTGTACGGTTACACAGTGAGTGACCCTTACCCTGCTGGATAAACACTGATTCTGTACAGTTACACGGTGAGTGACCCTGACCCTCAATAAACACTGACTTTGTACAGTAACACAGTGAGTGACCCTTACCCTGCTGAATAAACACTGACTCTGTACGGTTACACGGTGAGTGACCCTTACCCTGCTGAATCAACCCTGACTCTGTACGGTTACACAGTAAGTGACCCCTACCCTGAATAAACACTGACTCTGTGCAGTTACACAGTGGGTGACCCTGACTCTGAATAAACCCTGACTCTGTACAGTTACACTGTGAGTGACCCTGACCCTCAATAAACACTGACTTTGTACAGTAACACAGTGAGTGACCCTTACCCTGCTGAATAAACACTGACTCTGTACGGTTACACAGTGAGTGACCCTTACACTGCTGAATAAACACTGTCTCTGTACGGTTACACAGTGAGTGACCCTTACCCTGCTGAATAAACACTGACTCTATACGGTTACACAGTGAGTGACCCTTACCCTGCTCAATAAACACTAACTCTGTACGGTTACACAGTGAGTGACCGATACCCTGCTGAATAAACACTGACTCTGTACGGTTACACAGTGAGTGACCCTTGCCCTGCTGAATAAACCCTGACTCTGTACGGTTACACAGTGAGTGACCCTTACCCTGAATAAACACTGACTCTGTACAGTTACACAGTGAGTGACCCTTACCCTGAATAACCACTGACACTGTACAGATACACAGTGAGTGACCCTTACACTGCTGAATAAACACTGTCTCTGTACGGTTACACAGTGAGTGACCCTTACCCTGCTGAATAAACACTGACTCTGTACAGTTACACAGGGAGTGACCCTTACCCTGAATAAACCCTGACTCTGTACATGTACACAGTGAGTGACCCTTAACCTACTGAATAAACACTGACTCTGTACAGTTACAGGGTGAGTGACCTTGACCCTGAATAAACACTGACTCTGTACAGTTACACAGCGAGTGACCCTTACCCTGAATAAACACTGACTCTGTGCAGTAACACAGTGAGTGACCCTTACCCTGCTGAATAAACCCTGACTCTGTACGGTTACACAGTGAGTGACCCTGACCCTGCTGAATAAACACTGACTCTGTACGGTTACACAGTGAGTGACCCTTACCCTGCTGAACAATCACTGACTCTGTACTGTTACACAGTGAGTGACCCTTACCCTGCTGAAAACACACTAACTCTGTACGGTTACGCAGTGAGTGACCCTTACCCTGCTGGATAAACACTGATTCTGTACAGTTACACGGTGAGTGACCCTTACCCTCCTGAATAAACACTGACTCTATCCGGTTACACAGTGAGTGACCCTTACCCTGCTGAATAAACACTAACTCTGTACAGTTACACAGTGAGTGACCCTGACCCTGAATAAACACTGACTCTGTACGGTTACACAGTGAGTGACCCTTACCCTGAATAAACACTGACTCTGTGCAGTTACACAGTGAGTGACCCTGACTCTGAATAAACCCTGGCTCTGTACAGTTACACTGTGAGTGACCCTGACCCTCAATAAACACTGACTTTGTACAGTAACACAGTGAGTGACCCTTACCCTGCTGAATAAACACTGACTCTGTACGGTTACACAGTGAGTGACCCTTACCCTGCTGAATAAACACTAACTCTGTACGGTTACACAGTGAGTGACCGATACCCTGCTGAATAAACACTGACTCTGTACGGTTACACAGTGAGTGACCCTTACCCTGAATAAACACTGACTCTGTACAGTTACACAGTGAGTGACCCTTACCCTGAATAACCACTGACACTGTACAGATACACAGTGAGTGACCCTTACCCTGAATAAACCCTGACTCTGTACAGTTACACTGTGAGTGACCCTGACCCTCAATAAACACTGACTTTGTACAGTAACACAGTGAGGGACCCTTACCCTGCTGAATAAACACTGACTCTGTACGGTTACACAGTGAGTGACCCTTACACTGCTGAATAAACACTGTCTCTGTACGGTTACACAGTGAGTGACCCTTACCCTGCTGAATAAACACTGACTCTATCCGGTTACACAGTGAGTGACCCTTACCCTGCTGAATAAACACTAACTCTGTACAATTACACAGTGAGTGACCCTGACCCTGAATAAACACTGACTCTGTACGGTTACACAGTGAGTGACCCTTACCCTGCTGAACAATCACTGACTCTGTATGGTTCCACAGTGAGTGACCCATAACCTGCTGAATAAACCCTGACTCTGTACAGTTGCACAGTGAGTGACCCTGACCCTGAATAAACACTGACTCTAAACCAGTTACACAGTGAGTGACCCTGATCCTGCTGAATAAACTCTGACTCTGTACAGTTATACAGTGAGTGACCCTGACCCTGAATAAACACTGAATCTGTACGGTTACACAGCGAGTGACCCTTACCCTGTTGAATAAACACTGACTCTGTACAGTTACACAGTGAGTGACCCTTACCCTGCTGAATAAACACTGACTCTGTACAGTTGCACAGTGAGTGACACTTACCCTGCTGAATAAACCCTGACTCTGTACTGTTACACAGTGAGTGACCCTTCCCCTGCTGAATAAACCCTGACTCTGTACGGTTACACAGTGAGTGACCCTTACCCTGCTGAAAAAACACTGACTCTGTACAGTTATACAGTGAGTGACCCTTACCCTCCTGAATAAACACTGACTCTGTACAGTTAACAGTAAGTGACCCTTACACTATTGAATAAACAATGACTCTGTACAGTTACACAGTGAGTGACCCTTACCCTGCTGAATAAACAATAACTCTGTACAGTTACACAGTGAGTGACCCTGACCCTGAATAAACACTGACTCTGTACAGTTACACAGTGAGTGACCCTTACGCTGAATAAACACTGACTCTGTACAGTTACACAGTGAGTGACCCTTACCCTGAATAAACACTGACTCTGTACAGTTACACAGTGAGTGACCCTTACGCTGAATAAACACTGACTCTCTACAGTTACACATTGAGTGACCCTGACCCTGAATAAACCCCGACTCTGTACGGTTACACAGTGAGTGACCCTGACCCTGAATAAACACTGACTCTGTACAGTTACACAGTGAGTGACCCTTACTCTGCTGAATAAACACTAACTCTGTACGGTTACACAGTGAGTGACCCTTACCCTGCTGAATAAACCCTGATTCTGTACAATTACACAGTGAGTGACACTGACCCTGAATAAACACTGACTCTGTACGGTTACACAGTGAGCGACCCTTAACCTACTGAATAAACACTGACTCTGTACGGTTACACGGTAAGTGACCCTGACCCTGAATAAACACTGACATTGTACAGTTACACAGCGAGTGACCCTTACCCTGAATAAACACTGATTCTGTACGGTTACACAGCGAGTGACCCTTACCCTGAATAAACACTGACTCTGCACGGTTACACAGTGAGTGACCCTGACCCTGAATAATCACTGACACTGTACAGATACACAGTGAGTGACCCTTACCCTGCTGAATAAACACGGACTCTGTACGGTTACACAGTGAGTGACCCTTACCCTGCTGCATAAACACTGACTCTGTACGGTTACACAGTGAGTGACCCTTACCCTGCTGAATAAACCCTGACTCTGTACGGTGACACAGTGAGTGACCCTTACACTCCTGAATAAACACTGACTCTATCCGGTTACACAGTGAGTGACCCTTACCCTGCTGAATAAACACTAACTCTGTACAGTTACACAGTGAGTGACCCTGACCCTGAATAAACACTGACTCTGTACGGTTACACAGTGAGTGACCCTTACCCTGAATAAACACTGACTCTGTACAGTTACACAGTGAGTGACCCTTACCCTGCTGAACACTCACTGACTCTGTATGGTTCCACAGTGAGTGACCCATAACCTGCTGAATAGACCCTGACTCTGTACAGTTGCACAGTGAGTGACCCTGACCCTGAATAAACACTGACTCTAAACCAGTTACACAGTGAGTGACCCTGATCCTGCTGAATAAACTCTGACTCTGTACAGTTATACAGTGAGTGACCCTGACCCTGAATAAACACTGAATCTGTACGGTTACACAGTGAGTGACCCGTACCCTGCTGAATAAACCCTGACTCTGTACGGTTACACAGTGAGTGACCCTTACCCTGCTGAATAAACACTGACTCTGTACGGTTACACAGTGAGTGACCCTTACCCTGCTGAATAAACACTGACTCTGTACGGTTACACAGTGAGTGACCCTCACCCTGCTGAAAAATCACTGACTCTGTACAGTTACACAGTGAGTGACCCTTACCCTGCTGAAAACACACTAACTCTGTACGGTTACGCAGTGAGTGACCCTTACCCTGCTGAATAAACACTAACTCTGTACGGTTACACAGTGAGTGACCCTTACCCTGCTGGATAAACACTGATTCTGTACAGTTACACGGTGAGTGACCCTGACCCTCAATAAACACTGACTTTGTACAGTAACACAGTGAGTGACCCTTACCCTGCTGAATAAACACTGACTCTGTACGGTTACACAGTGAGTGACCCTCACCCTGCTGAAAAATCACTGACTCTGTACAGTGACACAGTGAGTGACCCTTACCCTGCTGAAAACACACTAACTCTGTACGGTTACACAGTGAGTGACCGATACCCTGCTGAATAAACACTGACTCTGTACGGTTACACAGTGAGTGACCCTTACCCTGCTGAATAAACCCTGACTCTGTACGGTTACACAGTGAGTGACCCTTACCCTGGATAAACACTGACTCTGTACAGTTACACAGTGAGTGACCCTTACCCTGAATAACCACTGACACTGTACAGATACACAGTGAGTGACCCTTACCCTGAATAAACCCTGACTCTGTACAGTTACACTGTGAGTGACCCTGACCCTCAATAAACACTGACTTTGTACAGTAACACAGTGAGTGACCCTTACCCTGCTGAATAAACACTGACTCTGTACGGTTACACAGTGAGTGACCCTTACACTGCTGAATAAACACTGTCTCTGTCCGGTTACACAGTGAGTGACCCTTACCCTGCTGAATAAACACTGACTCTATACGGTTACACAGTGAGTGACCCTTACCTTCCTGAATAAACACTGACTCTATCCGGTTACACAGTGAGTGACCCTTACCCTGCTGAATAAACACTAACTCTGTACAATTACACAGTGAGTGACCCTGACCCTGAATAAACACTGACTCTGTACGGTTACACAGTGAGTGACCCTTACCCTGCTGAACAATCACTGACTCTGTATGGTTCCACAGTGAGTGACCCATAACCTGCTGAATAAACCCTGACTCTGTACAGTTGCACAGTGAGTGACCCTGACCCTGAATAAACACTGACTCTAAACCAGTTACACAGTGAGTGACCCTGATCCTGCTGAATAAACTCTGACTCTGTACAGTTATACAGTGAGTGACCCTGACCCTGAATAAACACTGAATCTGTACGGTTACACAGCGAGTGACCCTTACCCTGTTGAATAAACACTGACTCTGTACAGTTACACAGTGAGTGACCCGTACCCTGCTGAATAAACACTGACTCTGTACAGTTACACAGTGAGTGACACTTACCCTGCTGAATAAACCCTGACTCTGTACAGTTACACAGTGAGTGACCCTTCCCCTGCTGAATAAACCCTGACTCTGTACGGTTACACAGTGAGTGACCCTTACCCTGCTGAAAAAACACTGACTCTGTACAGTTATACAGTGAGTGACCCTTACCCTCCTGAATAAACACTGACTCTGTACAGTTAACAGTAAGTGACCCTTACACTATTGAATAAACACTGACTCTGTACAGTTACACAGTGAGTGACCCTTACCCTGAATAAACAATAACTCTGTACAGTTACACAGTGAGTGACCCTGACCCTGAATAAACACTGACTCTGTACGGTTACACAGTGAGTGACCCTTACCCTGAATAAACACTGACTCTGTACAGTTACACAGTGAGTGACCCTTACGCTGAATAAACACTGACTCTGTACAGTTACACAGTGAGTGACCCTGACCCTGAATAAACCCCGACTCTGTACGGTTACACAGTGAGTGACCCTTACCCCACTGAATAAACACTGACTCTGCACAGTTACACAGTGAGTGACCCTGACCCTGAATAAACACTGACTCTGTACAGTTACACAGTGAGTGACCCTTACTCTGCTGAATAAACCCTGATTCTGTACAATTACACAGTGAGTGACACTGACCCTGAATAAACACTGACTCTGTACGGTTACACAGTGAGCGACCCTTAACCTACTGAATAAACACTGACTCTGTACGGTTACACGGTAAGTGACCCTGACCCTGAATAAACACTGACATTGTACAGTTACACAGCGAGTGACCCTTACCCTGAATAAACACTGATTCTGTACGGTTACACAGCGAGTGACCCTTACCCTGAATAAACACTGACTCTGCACGGTTACACAGTGAGTGACCCTGACCCTGAATAATCACTGACACTGTACAGATACACAGTGAGTGACCCTTACCCTGCTGAATAAACACGGACTCTGTACGGTTACACAGTGAGTGACCCTTACCCTGCTGCATAAACACTGACTCTGTACGGTTACACAGTGAGTGACCCTTACCCTGCTGAATAAACCCTGACTCTGTACGGTGACACAGTGAGTGACCCTTACACTCCTGAATAAACACTGACTCTATCCGGTTACACAGTGAGTGACCCTTACCCTGCTGAATAAACACTAACTCTGTACAGTTACACAGTGAGTGACCCTGACCCTGAATAAACACTGACTCTGTACGGTTACACAGTGAGTGACCCTTACCCTGAATAAACACTGACTCTGTACAGTTACACAGTGAGTGACCCTTACCCTGCTGAACAATCACTGACTCTGTATGGTTCCACAGTGAGTG
Source organism: Chiloscyllium punctatum (assembly GCF_047496795.1). Taxonomy (NCBI): domain Eukaryota; kingdom Metazoa; phylum Chordata; class Chondrichthyes; order Orectolobiformes; family Hemiscylliidae; genus Chiloscyllium; species Chiloscyllium punctatum. The sequence continues at coordinate 93,285,804 of NC_092757.1, read as the reverse complement.
ACCCATAACCTGCTGAATAGACCCTGACTCTGTACAGTTGCACAGTGAGTGACCCTGACCCTGAATAAACACTGACTCTAAACCAGTTACACAGTGAGTGACCCTGATTCTGCTGAATAAACTCTGACTCTGTACAGTTATACAGTGAGTGACCCTGACCCTGAATAAACACTGAATCTGTACGGTTACACAGTGAGTGACCCGTACCCTGCTGAATAAACCCTGACTCTGTACGGTTACACAGTGAGTGACCCTTACCCTGCTGAATAAACACTGACTCTGTACGGTTACACAGTGAGTGACCCTTACCCTGCTGAATAAACACTGACTCTGTACGGTTACACAGTGAGTGACCCTTACTCTGCTGAAAAATCACTGACTCTGTACAGTTACACAGTGAGTGACCCTTACCCTGCTGAAAACACACTAACTCTGTACGGTTACGCAGTGAGTGACCCTTACCCTGCTGAATAAACACTAACTCTGTACGGTTACACAGTGAGTGACCCTTATCCTGCTGGATAAACACTGATTCTGTACAGTTACACGGTGAGTGACCCTGACCCTCAATAAACACTGACTTTGTAAAGTAACACAGTGAGTGACCCTTACCCTGCTGAATAAACACTGACTCTGTACGGTTACACAGTGAGTGACCCTTACCCTGCTGAATAAACCCTGACTCTGTACAGTTACACAGTGAGTGACCCTTACCCTGCTGAATAAACACTGACTCTGTACGGTTACACAGTGAGTGACCCTTACCCTGCTGAATAAACCCTGACTCTGTACGGTTACACAGTGAGTGACCCTTACCCTGAATAAACACTGACTCTGTACAGTTACACAGTGAGTGACCCTTACCCTGAATAACCACTGACACTGTACAGATACACAGTGAGTGACCCTTACACTGCTGAATAAACACTGTCTCTGTACGGTTACACAGTGAGTGACCCTTACCCTGCTGAATAAACACTGACTCTGTACAGTTACACAGGGAGTGACCCTTACCCTGAATAAACCCTGACTCTGTACAGTTACACTGTGAGTGACCCTGACCCTCAATAAACACTGACTTTGTACAGTAACACTGTGAGTGACCCTTACGCTGCCGAATAAACACTGACTCTGTACGGTTACACAGTGAGTGACCCTTACACTGCTGAATAAACACTGTCTCTGTACGGTTACACAGTGAGTGACCCTTACCCTGCTGAATAAACACTGACTCTATACGGTTACACAGTGAGTGACCCTTACCTTCCTGAATAAACACTGACTCTATCCGGTTACACAGTGAGTGACCCTTACCCTGCTGAATAAACACTAACTCTGTACAATTACACAGTGAGTGACCCTGACCCTGAATAAACACTGACTCTGTACGGTTACACAGTGAGTGACCCTTACCCTGCTGAACAATCACTGACTCTGTATGGTTCCACAGTGAGTGACCCATAACCTGCTGAATAAACCCTGACTCTGTACAGTTGCACAGTGAGTGACCCTGACCCTGAATAAACACTGACTCTAAACCAGTTACACAGTGAGTGACCCTGATCCTGCTGAATAAACTCTGACTCTGTACAGTTATACAGTGAGTGACCCTGACCCTGAATAAACACTGAATCTGTACGGTTACACAGCGAGTGACCCTTACCCTGTTGAATAAACACTGACTCTGTACAGTTACACACTGAGTGACCCTTACCCTGCTGAATAAACACTGACTCTGTACAGTTACACAGTGAGTGACACTTACCCTGCTGAATAAACCCTGACTCTGTACAGTTACACAGTGAGTGACCCTTCCCCTGCTGAATAAACCCTGACTCTGTACGGTTACACAGTGAGTGACCCTTACCCTGCTGAAAAAACACTGACTCTGTACAGTTATACAGTGAGTGACCCTTACCCTCCTGAATAAACACTGACTCTGTACAGTTAACAGTAAGTGACCCTTACACTATTGAATAAACACTGACTCTGTACAGTTACACAGTGAGTGACCCTTACCCTGCTGAATAAACAATAACTCTGTACAGTTACACAGTGAGTGACCCTGACCCTGAATAAACACTGACTCTGTACGGTTACACAGTGAGTGACCCTTACCCTGAATAAACACTGACTCTGTACAGTTACACAGTGAGTGACCCTTACGCTGAATAAACACTGACTCTGTACAGTTACACAGTGAGTGACCCTGACCCTGAATAAACCCCGACTCTGTACGGTTACACAGTGAGTGACCCTTACCCCACTGAATAAACACTGACTCTGCACAGTTACACAGTGAGTGACCCTGACCCTGAATAAACACTGACTCTGTACAGTTACACAGTGAGTGACCCTTACTCTGCTGAATAAACACTAACTCTGTACGGTTACACAGTGAGTGACCCTTACCCTGCTGAATAAACCCTGATTCTGTACAATTACACAGTGAGTGACACTGACCCTGAATAAACACTGACTCTGTACGGTTACACAGTGAGCGACCCTTAACCTACTGAATAAACACTGACTCTGTACGGTTACACGGTAAGTGACCCTGACCCTGAATAAACACTGACATTGTACAGTTACACAGCGAGTGACCCTTACCCTGAATAAACACTGATTCTGTACGGTTACACAGCGAGTGACCCTTACCCTGAATAAACACTGACTCTGCACGGTTACACAGTGAGTGACCCTGACCCTGAATAATCACTGACACTGTACAGATACACAGTGAGTGACCCTTACCCTGCTGAATAAACACGGACTCTGTACGGTTACACAGTGAGTGACCCTTACCCTGCTGCATAAACACTGACTCTGTACGGTTACACAGTGAGTGACCGATACCCTGCTGAATAAACCCTGACTCTGTACGGTGACACAGTGAGTGACCCTTACACTCCTGAATAAACACTGACTCTATCCGGTTACACAGTGAGTGACCCTTACCCTGCTGAATAAACACTAACTCTGTACAGTTACACAGTGAGTGACCCTGACCCTGAATAAACACTGACTCTGTACGGTTACACAGTGAGTGACCCTTACCCTGAATAAACACTGACTCTGTACAGTTACACAGTGAGTGACCCTTACCCTGCTGAACAATCACTGACTCTGTATGGTTCCACAGTGAGTGACCCATAACCTGCTGAATAGACCCTGACTCTGTACAGTTGCACAGTGAGTGACCCTGACCCTGAATAAACACTGACTCTAAACCAGTTACACAGTGAGTGACCCTGATCCTGCTGAATAAACTCTGACTCTGTACAGTTATACAGTGAGTGACCCTGACCCTGAATAAACACTGACTCTGTACGGTTACACAGTGAGTGACCCGTACCCTGCTGAATAAACCCTGACTCTGTACGGTTACACAGTGAGTGACCCTTACCCTGCTGAATAAACACTGACTCTGTACGGTTACACAGTGAGTGACCCTTACCCTGCTGAATAAACACTGACTCTGTACGGTTACACAGTGAGTGACCCTCACCCTGCTGAAAAATCACTGACTCTGTACAGTTACACAGTGAGTGACCCTTACCCTGCTGAAAACACACTAACTCTGTACGGTTACGCAGTGAGTGACCCTTACCCTGCTGAATAAACACTAACTCTGTACGGTTACACAGTGAGTGACCCTTACCCTGCTGGATAAACACTGATTCTGTACAGTTACACGGTGAGTGACCCTGACCCTCAATAAACACTGACTTTGTAAAGTAACACAGTGAGTGACCCTTACCCTGCTGAATAAACACTGACTCTGTACGGTTACACAGTGAGTGACCCTTACCCTGCTGAATAAACACTGACTCTGTACAGTTACACAGTGAGTGACCCTTACCCTGCTGAAAACACACTAACTCTGTACGGTTACACAGTGAGTGACCGATACCCTGCTGAATAAACACTGACTCTGTACGGTTACACAGTGAGTGACCCTTACCCTGCTGAATAAACCCTGACTCTGTACGGTTACACAGTGAGTGACCCTTACCCTGGATAAACACTGACTCTGTACAGTTACACAGTGAGTGACCCTTACCCTGAATAACCACTGACACTGTACAGATACACAGTGAGTGACCCTTACCCTGAATAAACCCTGACTCTGTACAGTTACACTGTGAGTGACCCTGACCCTCAATAAACACTGACTTTGTACAGTAACACTGTGAGTGACCCTTACCCTGCTGAATAAACACTGACTCTGTACGGTTACACAGTGAGTGACCCTTACACTGCTGAATAAACACTGTCTCTGTACGGTTACACAGTGAGTGACCCTTACCCTGCTGAATAAACACTGACTCTATACGGTTACACAGTGAGTGACCCTTACCTTCCTGAATAAACACTGACTCTGTCCGGTTACACAGTGAGTGACCCTTACCCTGCTGAATAAACACTAACTCTGTACAATTACACAGTGAGTGACCCTGACCCTGAATAAACACTGACTCTGTACGGTTACACAGTGAGTGACCCTTACCCTGCTGAACAATCACTGACTCTGTATGGTTCCACAGTGAGTGACCCATAACCTGCTGAATAAACCCTGACTCTGTACAGTTGCACAGTGAGTGACCCTGACCCTGAATAAACACTGACTCTAAACCAGTTACACAGTGAGTGACCCTGATCCTGCTGAATAAACTCTGACTCTGTACAGTTATACAGTGAGTGACCCTGACCCTGAATAAACACTGAATCTGTACGGTTACACAGCGAGTGACCCTCACCCTGTTGAATAAACACTGACTCTGTACAGTTACACAGTGAGTGACCCGTACCCTGCTGAATAAACACTGACTCTGTACAGTTACACAGTGAGTGACACTTACCCTGCTGAATAAACCCTGACTCTGTACAGTTACACAGTGAGTGACCCTTCCCCTGCTGAATAAACCCTGACTCTGTACGGTTACACAGTGAGTGACCCTTACCCTGCTGAAAAAACACTGACTCTGTACAGTTATACAGTGAGTGACCCTTACCCTCCTGAATAAACACTGACTCTGTACAGTTAACAGTAAGTGACCCTTACACTATTGAATAAACACTGACTCTGTACAGTTACACAGTGAGTGACCCTTACCCTGAATAAACAATAACTCTGTACAGTTACACAGTGAGTGACCCTGACCCTGAATAAACACTGACTCTGTACGGTTACACAGTGAGTGACCCTTACCCTGAATAAACACTGACTCTGTACAGTTACACAGTGAGTGACCCTTACGCTGAATAAACACTGACTCTGTACAGTTACACAGTGAGTGACCCTGACCCTGAATAAACCCCGACTCTGTACGGTTACACAGTGAGTGACCCTTACCCCACTGAATAAACACTGACTCTGCACAGTTACACAGTGAGTGACCCTGACCCTGAATAAACACTGACTCTGTACAGTTACACAGTGAGTGACCCTTACTCTGCTGAATAAACCCTGATTCTGTACAATTACACAGTGAGTGACACTGACCCTGAATAAACACTGACTCTGTACGGTTACACAGTGAGCGACCCTTAACCTACTGAATAAACACTGACTCTGTACGGTTACACGGTAAGTGACCCTGACCCTGAATAAACACTGACATTGTACAGTTACACAGCGAGTGACCCTTACCCTGAATAAACACTGATTCTGTACGGTTACACAGCGAGTGACCCTTACCCTGAATAAACACTGACTCTGCACGGTTACACAGTGAGTGACCCTGACCCTGAATAATCACTGACACTGTACAGATACACAGTGAGTGACCCTTACCCTGCTGAATAAACACGGACTCTGTACGGTTACACAGTGAGTGACCCTTACCCTGCTGCATAAACACTGACTCTGTACGGTTACACAGTGAGTGACCCTTACCCTGCTGAATAAACCCTGACTCTGTACGGTGACACAGTGAGTGACCCTTACACTCCTGAATAAACACTGACTCTATCCGGTTACACAGTGAGTGACCCTTACCCTGCTGAATAAACACTAACTCTGTACAGTTACACAGTGAGTGACCCTGACCCTGAATAAACACTGACTCTGTACGGTTACACAGTGAGTGACCCTTACCCTGAATAAACACTGACTCTGTACAGTTACACAGTGAGTGACCCTTACCCTGCTGAACAATCACTGACTCTGTATGGTTCCACAGTGAGTGACCCATAACCTGCTGAATAGACCCTGACTCTGTACAGTTGCACAGTGAGTGACCCTGACCCTGAATAAACACTGACTCTAAACCAGTTACACAGTGAGTGACCCTGATCCTGCTGAATAAACTCTGACTCTGTACAGTTATACAGTGAGTGACCCTGACCCTGAATAAACACTGAATCTGTACGGTTACACAGTGAGTGACCCGTACCCTGCTGAATAAACCCTGACTCTGTACGGTTACACAGTGAGTGACCCTTACCCTGCTGAATAAACACTGACTCTGTACGGTTACACAGTGAGTGACCCTTACCCTGCTGAATAAACACTGACTCTGTACGGTTACACAGTGAGTGACCCTCACCCTGCTGAAAAATCACTGACTCTGTACAGTTACACAGTGAGTGACCCTTACCCTGCTGAAAACACACTAACTCTGTACGGTTACGCAGTGAGTGACCCTTACCCTGCTGAATAAACACTAACTCTGTACGGTTACACAGTGAGTGACCCTTACCCTGCTGGATAAACACTGATTCTGTACAGTTACACGGTGAGTGACCCTGACCCTCAATAAACACTGACTTTGTAAAGTAACACAGTGAGTGACCCTTACCCTGCTGAATAAACACTGACTCTGTACGGTTACACAGTGAGTGACCCTTACCCTGCTGAATAAACACTGACTCTGTACAGTTACACAGTGAGTGACCCTTACCCTGCTGAAAACACACTAACTCTGTACGGTTACACAGTGAGTGACCGATACCCTGCTGAATAAACACTGACTCTGTACGGTAAATAAAGAGAGTGACCCTTACCCTGCTGAATAAACCCTGACTCTGTACGGTTACACAGTGAGTGACCCTTACCCTGAATAAACACTGACTCTGTACAGTTACACAGTGAGTGACCCTTACCCTGAATAACCACTGACACTGTACAGATACACAGTGAGTGACCCTTACACTGCTGAATAAACACTGTCTCTGTACGGTTACACAGTGAGTGACCCTTACCCTGCTGAATAAACACTGACTCTGTACAGTTACACAGGGAGTGACCCTTACCCTGAATAAACCCTGACTCTGTACAGTTACACTGTGAGTGACCCTGACCCTCAATAAACACTGACTTTGTACAGTAACACTGTGAGTGACCCTTACCCTGCCGAATAAACACTGACTCTGTACGGTTACACAGTGAGTGACCCTTACACTGCTGAATAAACACTGTCTCTGTACGGTTACACAGTGAGTGACCCTTACCCTGCTGAATAAACACTGACTCTATACGGTTACACAGTGAGTGACCCTTACCTTCCTGAATAAACACTGACTCTATCCGGTTACACAGTGAGTGACCCTTACCCTGCTGAATAAACACTAACTCTGTACAATTACACAGTGAGTGACCCTGACCCTGAATAAACACTGACTCTGTACGGTTACACAGTGAGTGACCCTTACCCTGCTGAACAATCACTGACTCTGTATGGTTCCACAGTGAGTGACCCATAACCTGCTGAATAAACCCTGACTCTGTACAGTTGCACAGTGAGTGACCCTGACCCTGAATAAACACTGACTCTAAACCAGTTACACAGTGAGTGACCCTGATCCTGCTGAATAAACTCTGACTCTGTACAGTTATACAGTGAGTGACCCTGACCCTGAATAAACACTGAATCTGTACGGTTACACAGCGAGTGACCCTTACCCTGTTGAATAAACACTGACTCTGTACAGTTACACAGTGAGTGACCCTTACCCTGCTGAATAAACACTGACTCTGTACAGTTACACAGTGAGTGACACTTACCCTGCTGAATAAACCCTGACTCTGTACAGTTACACAGTGAGTGACCCTTCCCCTGCTGAATAAACCCTGACTCTGTACGGTTACACAGTGAGTGACCCTTACCCTGCTGAAAAAACACTGACGCTGTACAGTTATACAGTGAGTGACCCTTACCCTCCTGAATAAACACTGACTCTGTACAGTTAACAGTAAGTGACCCTTACACTATTGAATAAACACTGACTCTGTACAGTTACACAGTGAGTGACCCTTACCCTGCTGAATAAACAATAACTCTGTACAGTTACACAGTGAGTGACCCTGACCCTGAATAAACACTGACTCTGTACGGTTACACAGTGAGTGACCCTTACCCTGAATAAACACTGACTCTGTACAGTTACACAGTGAGTGACCCTTACGCTGAATAAACACTGACTCTGTACAGTTACACAGTGAGTGACCCTGACCCTGAATAAACCCCGACTCTGTACGGTTACACAGTGAGTGACCCTTACCCCACTGAATAAACACTGACTCTGCACAGTTACACAGTGAGTGACCCTGACCCTGAATAAACACTGACTCTGTACAGTTACACAGTGAGTGACCCTTACTCTGCTGAATAAACACTAACTCTGTACGGTTACACAGTGAGTGACCCTTACCCTGCTGAATAAACCCTGATTCTGTACAATTACACAGTGAGTGACACTGACCCTGAATAAACACTGACTCTGTACGGTTACACAGTGAGCGACCCTTAACCTACTGAATAAACACTGACTCTGTACGGTTACACGGTAAGTGACCCTGACCCTGAATAAACACTGACATTGTACAGTTACACAGCGAGTGACCCTTACCCTGAATAAACACTGATTCTGTACGGTTACACAGCGAGTGACCCTTACCCTGAATAAACACTGACTCTGCACGGTTACACAGTGAGTGACCCTGACCCTGAATAATCACTGACACTGTACAGATACACAGTGAGTGACCCTTACCCTGCTGAATAAACACGGACTCTGTACGGTTACACAGTGAGTGACCCTTACCCTGCTGCATAAACACTGACTCTGTACGGTTACACAGTGAGTGACCCTTACCCTGCTGAATAAACCCTGACTCTGTACAGTTACACAGTGAGTGACCCTTCCCCTGCTGAATAAATCCTGACTCTGTACGGTTACACAGTGAGTGACACTTACCCTGCTGAACAATCACTGACTCTGTACGGTTACACAGTGAGTGACCCTTAACCTGCTGGATAAACACTGACTCTGTACGGTTACACAGTGAGTGACCCTTACCCTGAATAAACACTGACTCTGTACAGTTACACAGTGAGTGACCCTTACCCTGCTGAACAATCACTGACTCTGTGTGGTTCCACAGTGAGTGACCCATAACCTGCTGAATAGACCCTGACTCTGTACAGTTGCACAGTGAGTGACCCTGACCCTGAATAAACACTGACTCTAAACCAGTTACACAGTGAGTGACCCTGATCCTGCTGAATAAACTCTGACTCTGTACAGTTATACAGTGAGTGACCCTGACCCTGAATAAACACTGAATCTGTACGGTTACACAGTGAGTGACCCTAACCCTGCTGAATAAACCCTGACTCTGTACGGTTACACAGTGAGTGACCCTTACCCTGCTGAATAAACACTGACTCTGTACGGTTACACAGTGAGTGACCCTTACCCTGCTGAATAAACACTGACTCTGTACGGTTACACAGTGAGTGACCCTCACCCTGCTGAAAAATCACTGACTCTGTACAGTTACACAGTGAGTGACCCTTACCCTGCTGAAAACACACTAACTCTGTACGGTTACGCAGTGAGTGACCCTTACCCTGCTGAATAAACACTAACTCTGTACGGTTACACAGTGAGTGACCCTTACCCTGCTGGATAAACACTGATTCTGTACAGTTACACGGTGAGTGACCCTGACCCTCAATAAACACTGACTTTGTACAGTAACACAGTGAGTGACCCTTACCCTGCTGAATAAACACTGACTCTGTACGGTTACACAGTGAGTGACCCTTACCCTGCTGAATCAACCCTGACTCTGTACGGTTACACAGTAAGTGACCCCTACCCTGAATAAACACTGACTCTGTACGGTTACACAGTGAGTGACCCTGACCCTGAATAAACACTGACTCTGTACAGTTACACGGTGAGTGACCCTGACCCTCAATAAACACTGACTTTGTACAGTTACACAGTGAGTGACCCTTACCCTGCTGAATAAACACTGACTCTGTACGGTTACACTGTGACCCTAACCCTATTGAATAAACACTGACTCTGTACGGTTACACAGTGAGTGACCCTTACCCTGAATAATCACTGACACTGTACAGATACACAGTGAGTGACCCTTACCCTGCTGAATAAACCCTGACTCTGTACGGTTCCACAGTGAGTGACCCATAACCTGCTGAATAAACCCTGACTGTGTAGAGTTGCACAGAAAGTGACCCTGACCCTGAATAAACACTGACTCTAAACCGGTTACACAGTGAGTGACCCTGATCCTGCTGAATAAACTCTGACTCTGTACAGTTATACAGTGAGTGACGCTGACCCTGAATAAACACTGAATCTGTACGGTTACACAGTGAGTGACACTTACCCTGCTGAATAAACCCTGACTCTGTACAGTTACACAGTGAGTGACCCTTCCCCTGCTGAATAAATCCTGACTCTGTACGGTTACACAGTGAGTGACACTTACCCTGCTGAACAATCACTGACTCTGTACGGTTACACAGTGAGTGACCCTTAACCTGCTGGATAAACACTGACTCTGTACGGTTACACAGTGAGTGACCCTTACCCTGAATAAACACTGACTCTGTACAGTTACACAGTGAGTGACCCTTACCCTGCTGAACAATCACTGACTCTGTGTGGTTCCACAGTGAGTGACCCATAACCTGCTGAATAGACCCTGACTCTGTACAGTTGCACAGTGAGTGACCCTGACCCTGAATAAACACTGACTCTAAACCAGTTACACAGTGAGTGACCCTAATCCTGCTGAATAAACTCTGACTCTGTACAGTTATACAGTGAGTGACCCTGACCCTGAATAAACACTGAATCTGTACGGTTACACAGTGAGTGACCCTAACCCTGCTGAATAAACCCTGACTCTGTACGGTTACACAGTGAGTGACCCTTACCCTGCTGAATAAACACTGACTCTGTACGGTTACACAGTGAGTGACCCTTACCCTGCTGAATAAACACTGACTCTGTACGGTTACACAGTGAGTGACCCTCACCCTGCTGAAAAATCACTGACTCTGTACAGTTACACAGTGAGTGACCCTTACCCTGCTGAAAACACACTAACTCTGTACGGTTACGCAGTGAGTGACCCTTACCCTGCTGAATAAACACTAACTCTGTACGGTTACACAGTGAGTGACCCTTACCCTGCTGGATAAACACTGATTCTGTACAGTTACACGGTGAGTGACCCTGACCCTCAATAAACACTGACTTTGTACAGTAACACAGTGAGTGACCCTTACCCTGCTGAATAAACACTGACTCTGTACGGTTACACAGTGAGTGACCCTTACCCTGCTGAATCAACCCTGACTCTGTACGGTTACACAGTAAGTGACCCCTACCCTGAATAAACACTGACTCTGTATGGTTACACGGTGAGTGACCCTGACCCTCAATAAACACTGACTTTGTACAGTTACACAGTGAGTGACCCTTACCCTGCTGAATAAACACTGACTCTGTACGGTTACACTGTGACCCTAACCCTATTGAATAAACACTGACTCTGTACGGTTACACAGTGAGTGACCCTTACCCTGAATAATCACTGACACTGTACAGATACACAGTGAGTGACCCTTACCCTGCTGAATAAACCCTGACTCTGTACGGTTCCACAGTGAGTGACCCATAACCTGCTGAATAAACCCTGACTGTGTAGAGTTGCACAGAAAGTGACCCTGACCCTGAATAAACACTGACTCTAAACCGGTTACACAGTGAGTGACCCTGATCCTGCTGAGTAAACTCTGACTCTGTACAGTTATACAGTGAGTGACGCTGACCCTGAATAAACACTGAATCTGTACGGTTACACAGTGAGTGACACTTACCCTGCTGAATAAACCCTGACTCTGTACAGTTACACAGTGAGTGACCCTTCCCCTGCTGAATAAATCCTGACTCTGTACGGTTACACAGTGAGTGACACTTACCCTGCTGAACAATCACTGACTCTGTACGGTTACACAGTGAGTGACCCTTAACCTGCTGGATAAACACTGACTCTGTACGGTTACGCAGTGAGTGACCCTTACCCTGCTGGATAAACACTGATTCTGTACACTTACACGGTGAGTGACCCTGACCCTCAATAAACACTGACTTTGTACAGTAACACAGTGAGTGACCCTTACCCTGCTGAATAAACACTGACTCTGTACGGTTACACAGTGAGTGACCATGACACTGAATAAACACTGACTCCTTACAGTTACACGGTGAGTGACCCTGACCCTCAATAAACACTGACTTTGTACAGTAACACAGTGAGTGACCCTTACCCTGCTGAATAAACACTGACTCTGTACGGTTACACAGTGAGTGACCCTGACCCTGAATAAACACTGACACTGTACAGTTACACGGTGAGTGACCCTGACCCTCAATAAACACTGACTCTGTACGGTGACACAGTGAGTGACCCTTACCCTGCTGAATCAACCCTGACTCTGTACGAATACACAGTGAGTGACCCTGACCCTGAATAAACACTGACTCTGTACAGTTACACAGTGAGTGACCCTATCTCTGAATACACCTTGACTCTGTACAGTTACACAGTGACTGACCCTGACACTGCTGTATCAACCCTGACTCTGTACGGTTACACAGTAAGTGACCCCTACCCTGAATAAACACTGACTCTGTACGGTTACACAGTGAGTGACCCTGACCCTGAATAAACACTGACTCTGTACGGTTACACAGTGAGTGACCCTGAGACTGCTGAATAAACCCTGACTCTGTACAGTTACACAGTGAGTGACCCTTACCCTATTGAATAAACACTGACTCTGTACGGTTACACAGTGAGTGACCCTTACCCTGCTGCATAAACACTGACTGTGTACAGTTACACAGTGACCGTTACCCTGATGAATAAACCCTGACTCTATACAGTGACACAGGGAGTGACCCTTACCCTGAATAAACACTGATTCTGTACAGTTACACAGTGAGTGACCCTTAACCTACTGAATAAACACTGACTCTGTACAGTTACACGGTGAGTGACGCTGACCCTGAATAAACACTGACTTTGTACAGTTACACAGTGAGTGACCCTTACCCTGAATAAACACTGACTCTGTACAGTTACACAGTGAGTGACCCTTACCCTGCTGAACAATCACTGACTCTGTACGGTTACACAGTGAGTGACCCTTACCCTGCTGAATAAACCCTGACACTTTACGGTTACAGAGTGAGTGACCCTTACCCTGCTGAATAAACACTGACTCTGTACGGTTACACAGTGAGTGACCCTTACCCTGCTGAATAAACACTGACTCTATCCGGTTACACAGTGAGTGACCCTTACACTGCTGAATAAACACTAACTCTGTACAGTTACACAGTGAGTGACCCTGACCCTGAATAAACACTGACTCTGTACGGTTACACAGTGAGTGACCCTTACCCTACTGAATTAGCACTGACTCTGGACAGTTACACAGTGAGTGACCCTTACCCTGCTGAATAAACACTGACCGTACGGTTACACAGTGAGTGACCCTTACCCTGCTGAATAAACCCTGACTTTCTACGGTTACACAGTGAGTGACACTGACCCTGAATAAACACTGACTCTGTACGGTTACACAGTGACCCTTACCCTGCTGAATAAACACTGACTCTGTACGGTTACACAGTGAGTGACCCTTACCTTGAATAGACACTGACTCTGTACAGTTACACAGTGAGTGACCCTGACCCTGAACAAACACTGACTCTGTACAGTTAACAGTAAGTGACCCTTACCCTATTGAATAAACACTGACTCTGTACAGTTACATAGTGAGTGACCCTTACCCTGCTGAATAAACACTGACTCTGTACAGTTACACAGTGAGTGACCCTGACCCTCCTGAATAAACACTGATTCTGTACGGTTACACAGTGAGTGACCCTGACCCTGAATAATCACTGACACTGTACAGATACACAGTGAGTGACCCTTACCCTGCTGAATAAACCCTGACTCTGTACGGTTACACAGTGAGTGACCCATAACCTGCTGAATAAACACTGACTCTGTACGGTTACACAGTGAGTGACCCTGACCCTGAATAATCACTGACACTGTACAGATACACAGTGAGTGACCCTTACCCTGCTGAATAAACCCTGACTCTGTACGGTTACACCGTGAGTGACCCATAACCTGCTGAATAAACACTGACTCTGTACGGTTACACAGTGAGTGACCCTTACCCTGCTGTATAAATACTGACTCTGTACGGTTACACAGTGAGTGACCCTTACCCTGCTGAATCAACCCTGACTCTGTACGGTTACACAGTAAGTGACCCCTACCCTGAATAAACACTGACTCTGTACGGTTACACAGTGAGTGACCCTTACCCTGTTGAAAACACACTAACTCTGTACAGTTACACTGTGAGTGACCCTGACACTGCTGAATAAACACTGACTCTGTACGGTTACACAGTGAGTGACCCTTACCCTACTGAATTAGCACTGACTCTGTACAGTTACACAGTGAGTGACCCTTACCCTGCTGAATAAACACTGACTGTACGGTTACACAGTGAGTGACCCTTACCCTGCTAAATAAACCCTGACTTTGTACGGTTACACAGTGAGTGACACTGACCCTGAATAAACCCTGACTCTGTACGGTTACACAGTGACCCTTACCCTGCTGAATAAACACTGACTCTGTACGGTTACACAGTGAGTGACCCTTACCTTGAATAGACACTGACTCTGTACAGTTACACAGTGAGTGACCCTGACCCTGAATAAACACTGACTCTGTACAGTTAACAGTAAGTGACCCTTACCCTATTGAATAAACACTGACTCTGTACAGTTACATAGTGAGTGACCCTTACCCTGCTGAATAAACACTGACTCTGTACAGTTACACAGTGAGTGACCCTGACCCTCCTGAATAAACACTGATTCTGTACGGTTACACAGTGAGTGACCCTGACCCTGAATAATCACTGACACTGTACAGATACACAGTGAGTGACCCTTACCCTGCTGAATAAACCCTGACTCTGTACGGTTACACAGTGAGTGACCCATAACCTGCTGAATAAACACTGACTCTGTACGGTTACACAGTGAGTGACCCTTACCCTGCTGCATAAACACTGACTCTGTACGGTTACACAGTGAGTGACCCTTACCCTGCTGTATAAATACTGACTCTGTACGGTTACACAGTGAGTGACCCTTACCCTGCTGAATAAACCCTGACTTTGTACGTTACACAGTGAGCGACCGTTACCCTGCTGGATAAACACTGATTCTGTACAGTTACACGGTGAGTGACCCTGACCCTCAATAAACACTGACTTTGTACAGTAACACAGTGAGTGACCCTTACCCTGCTGAATAAATACTGACTCTGTACGGTTACACAGTGAGTGACCCTTACCCTGCTGAATCAACCCTGACTCTGTACGGTTACACAGTGAATGACCCTGACCCTGAATAAACACTGACTCTGTACAGTTACACGGTGAGTGACCCTGACCCTCAATAAACACTGACTTTGTACAGTAACACAGTGAGTGACCCTTACCCTGCTGAATAAACACTGACTCTGTACAGTTACACAGTGAGTGACCCTGACCCTGAATAAACACTGACTCTGTACAGTTACACGGTGAGTGACCCTGACCCTCAATAAACACTGACTCTGTACGGTTACACAGTGAGTGACCCTTACCCTGCTGCATAAACACTGACTGTGTACAGTTACACAGTGACCGTTACCCTGATGAATAAACCCTGACTCTATACAGTGACACAGGGAGTGACCCTTACCCTGAATAAACACTGACTCTGTACAGTTACATGGTGAGTGACGCTGACCCTGAATAAACACTGACTTTGTACAGTTACACAGTGAGTGACCCTTACCCTGAATAAACACTGACTCTGTACAGTTACACAGTGAGTGACCCTTACCCTGCTGAACAATCACTGACTCTGTACGGTTACACAGTGAGTGACCCTTACCCTGCTGAATAAACCCTGACTCTGTACGGTTACACAGTGAGTGACCCTTACCTTGAATAGACACTGACTCTGTACAGTTACACAGTGAGTGACCCTGACCCTGAACAAACACTGACTCTGTACAGTTAACAGTAAGTGACCCTTACCCTATTGAATAAACACTGACTCTGTACAGTTACATAGTGAGTGACCCTTACCCTGCTGAATAAACACTGACTCTGTACAGTTACACAGTGAGTGACCCTGACCCTCCTGAATAAACACTGATTCTGTACGGTTACACAGTGAGTGACCCTGACCCTGAATAATCACTGACACTGTACAGATACACAGTGAGTGACCCTTACCCTGCTGAATAAACCCTGACTCTGTACGGTTACACAGTGAGTGACCCATAACCTGCTGAATAAACACTGACTCTGTACGGTTACACAGTGAGTGACCCTGACCCTGAATAATCACTGACACTGTACAGATACACAGTGAGTGACCCTTACCCTGCTGAATAAACCCTGACTCTGTACGGTTACACAGTGAGTGACCCATAACCTGCTGAATAAACACTGACTCTGTACGGTTACACAGTGAGTGACCCTTACCCTGCTGTATAAATACTGACTCTGTACGGTTACACAGTGAGTGACCCTTACCCTGCTGAATCAACCCTGACTCTGTAGGTTACACAGTAAGTGACCCCTACCCTGAATAAACACTGACTCTGTACGGTTACACAGTGAGTGACCCTTACCCTGCTGAAAACACACTAACTCTGTACAGTTACACTGTGAGTGACCCTGACACTGCTGAATAAACACTGACTCTGTACGGTTACACAGTGAGTGACCCTTACCCTACTGAATTAGCACTGACTCTGTACAGTTACACAGTGAGTGACCCTTACCCTGCTGAATAAACACTGACTGTACGGTTACACAGTGAGTGACCCTTACCCTGCTGAATAAACCCTGACTTTGTACGGTTACACAGTGAGTGACACTGACCCTGAATAAACACTGACTCTGTACGGTTACACAGTGACCCTTACCCTGCTGAATAAACACTGACTCTGTACGGTTACACAGTGAGTGACCCTTACCTTGAATAGACACTGACTCTGTACAGTTACACAGTGAGTGAACCTGACCCTTAATAAACACTGACTCTGTACAGTTAACAGTAAGTGACCCTTACCCTATTGAATAAACACTGACTCTGTACAGTTACATAGTGAGTGACCCTTACCCTGCTGAATAAACACTGACTCTGTACAGTTACACAGTGAGTGACCCTGACCCTCCTGAATAAACACTGATTCTGTACGGTTACACAGTGAGTGACCCTGACCCTGAATAATCACTGACACTGTACAGATACACAGTGAGTGACCCTTACCCTGCTGAATAAACCCTGACTCTGTACGGTTACACAGTGAGTGACCCATAACCTGCTGAATAAACACTGACTCTGTACGGTTACACAGTGAGTGACCCTGACCCTGAATAATCACTGACACTGTACAGATACACAGTGAGTGACCCTGACCCTGCTGAATAAACCCTGACTCTGTACGGTTACACCGTGAGTGACCCATAACCTGCTGAATAAACACTGACTCTGTACGGTTACACAGTGAGTGACCCTTACCCTGCTGTATAAATACTGACTCTGTACGGTTACACAGTGAGTGACCCTTACCCTGCTGAATCAACCCTGACTCTGTACGGTTACACAGTAAGTGACCCCTACCCTGAATAAACACTGACTCTGTACGGTTACACAGTGAGTGACCCTTACCCTGTTGAAAACACACTAACTCTGTACAGTTACACTGTGAGTGACCCTGACACTGCTGAATAAACACTGACTCTGTACGGTTACACAGTGAGTGACCCTTACCCTACTGAATTAGCACTGACTCTGTACAGTTACACAGTGAGTGACCCTTACCCTGCTGAATAAACACTGACTGTACGGTTACACAGTGAGTGACCCTTACCCTGCTGAATAAACCCTGACTTTGTACGGTTACACAGTGAGTGACACTGACCCTGAATAAACCCTGACTCTGTACGGTTACACAGTGACCCTTACCCTGCTGAATAAACACTGACTCTGTACGGTTACACAGTGAGTGACCCTTACCTTGAATAGACACTGACTCTGTACAGTTACACAGTGAGTGACCCTGACCCTGAATAAACACTGACTCTGTACGGTTACACAGTGACCCTTACCCTATTGAATAAACACTGACTCTGTACAGTTACATAGTGAGTGACCCTTACCCTGCTGAATAAACACTGACTCTGTACAGTTACACAGTGAGTGACCCTGACCCTCCTGAATAAACACTGATTCTGTACGGTTACACAGTGAGTGACCCTGACCCTGAATAATCACTGACACTGTACAGATAGACAGTGAGTGACCCTTACCCTGCTGAATAAACCCTGACTCTGTACGGTTACACAGTGAGTGACCCATAACCTGCTGAATAAACACTGACTCTGTACGGTTACACAGTGAGTGACCCTTACCCTGCTGCATAAACACTGACTCTGTACGGTTACACAGTGAGTGACCCTTACCCTGCTGAATAAACACTGACTATGTACAGTTACACAGTGAGTTACCTTTACCCTGCTGAACAATCACTGACTCTGTACGGTAACACAGTGAGTGACCCTGACACTGCTGAATAAACCCTGACTCTGTACGGTTACACAGTGAGTGACCCTAACCCTATTGAATAAACACTGACTCTGTACGGTTACACAGTGAGTGACCCTTACCCTGCTGCATAAACACTGACTGTGTACAGTTACACAGTGACCCTTACCCTGATGAATAAACCCTGACTCTATACAGTTACACAGTGAGTGACCCTTAACCTACTGAATAAGCACTGACTCTGTACAGTTACACAGCGAGTGACCCTTACCCTGAATAAACACTGATTCTGTACAGTTACACAGTGAGTGACCCTTAACCTACTGAATAAACACTGACTCTGTACAGTTACACAGCGAGTGACCCTTACCCTGAATAAACACTGACTCTGTACAGTTACACAGTGAGTGACCCTGACTCTGAATAACCCCTGACTCTGTACAGTTACACTGTGAGTGACCCTGACCCTGCTGAATAAACACTGACTCTGTCCAGATACACAGTGAGTGACCCTTACCCTGCTGAATAAACACTGACTCTGTACAGTTACACAGTGAGTGACCCTATCTCTGAATACACCCTGACTCTGTACAGTTACACAGTGAGTGACCCTGACCCTGCTGAATAAACACTGACTCTGTACAGTTACACAGTGAGTGACCCTATCTCTGAATACACCCTGACTCTGTACAGTTACACAGTGAGTGACCCTTACCCTGCTGAATAAACACTGACTCTGTACAGTTACACAGTGAGTGACCCTGACCCTGCTGAATAAACACTGACTCTGTACGGTTACACAGTGAGTGACCCTTACCCTGCTGAATCAACCCTGACTCTGTACGGTTACACAGTAAGTGACCCCTACCCTGAATAAACAGTGACTCTGTACGGTTACACAGTGAGTGACCCTGACCCGAAATAAACACTGAATCTGTACAGTTACACAGTAAGTGACCCTATCTCTGAATACACCCTGACCCTGTACAGTTACACAGTGACTGACCCTGACACTGCTGAATAAACGCTGACTCTGTACGGTTACACAATGAGTGACCCTTACCCTGCTGTATAAATACTGACTCTGTACGGTTACACAGTGAGTGACCCTTACCCTGCTGAATAAACCCTGACACTGTACGGTTATAG
Source organism: Chiloscyllium punctatum (assembly GCF_047496795.1). Classification (NCBI taxonomy): domain Eukaryota; kingdom Metazoa; phylum Chordata; class Chondrichthyes; order Orectolobiformes; family Hemiscylliidae; genus Chiloscyllium; species Chiloscyllium punctatum. Next base: position 93,265,668 of record NC_092757.1, on the reverse strand, counting down.
AGTGAGTGACCCTTACCCTGCTGAATAAACACTGACTCTGTACGGTTACACAGTGAGTGACCCTTACCCTGCTGAACAATCACTGACTCTGTACGGTTACACAGTGAGTGACCCTTACCCTACTGAATAAACACTAACTCTGTACGGTTACACAGTGAGTGACCCTTACCCTGCTGAATAAACCCTGACTCTGTACGGTTACACAGTGAGTGACCCTTACCCTGCTGAATAAACACTAACTCTGTACGGTTACACAGTGAGTGACCCTTACCCTGCTGGATAAACACTGATTCTGTACAGTTACACGGTGAGTGACGCTGACCCTCAATAAACACTGACTTTGTACAGTAACACAGTGAGTGACCCTTACCCTGCTGAATAAACACTGACTCTGTACGGTTACACAGTGAGTGACCCTTACCCTGCTGAATCAACCCTGACTCTGTACGGTTACACAGTAAGTGACCCCTACCCTGAATAAACACTGACTCTGTACAGTTACACAGTGAGTGACCCTATCTCTGAATACACCCTGACTCTGTACAGTTACACAGTGACTGACCCTGACACTGCTGAATAAACACTGACTCTGCACGGTTACACAGTGAGTGACCCTTACCCTATTGAATAAACACTGACTCTGTACGGTTACACAGTGAGTGACCCTTACCCTGATGAATAAACCCTGACTCTATACAGTTACACAGGGAGTGACCCTGACCCTGAATAAACACTGACTTTGTACAGTTACACAGTGAGTGAACCTTACCCTGAATAAACACTGACTCTGTACAGTTACAAAGGGAGTGACCCTTACCCTGAATAAACACTGACTCTGTACAGTTACACAGTGAGTGACCCTGACTCTGAATAAACCCTGACTCTGTACAGTTACACTGTGAGTGACCCTGACCCTAAATAAACACTGACTCTGTACAGTTACACAGTGAGTGACCCTTACCCTGCTGAATAAACACTGACTCTGTACGGTTACACAGTGAGTGACCCTTACCCTGCTGAATAAACCCTGACTCTGTACGGTTACACAGTGAGTGACCCTTACCCTGCTGAATAAACCCTGACTTTGTACGGTTACACAGTGAGTGACACTGACCCTGAATAAACACTGACTCTGTACGGTTACACAGTGAGTGACACTGACCCTGAATAAACACTGACTCTGTACGGTTACACAGTGAGTGACCCTTACCCTGCTGAATAAACCCTGACTTTGTACGGTTACACAGTGAGTGACACTGACCCTGAATAAACACTGACTCTGTACGGTTACACAGTGAGCGACACTGACCCTGAATAATCACTGACTCTGTACGGTTACACAGTGAGTGACACTGACCCTGAATAAACACTGACTCTGTATGGTTACACAGTGAGTGACCCTTACCCTGCTGAATAAACCCTGACTATGTACAGTTACACAGTGAGTTACCTTTACCCTGCTGAACAATCACTGACTCTGTACGGTTACACAGTGAGTGACCCTTACCCTGCTGAATAAGCACTGACTCTGTACGGTTACACAGTGAGTGACCCTTACCCTGCTGAATAAACACTGACTCTGTACAGTTACACAGTGAGTGACCCTTACCCTGCTGAATAAACACTGACTCTGTACGGTTACACAGTGAGTGACCCTTACAATGCTGAATAAACCCTGACTCTGTACGGTTACACAGTGAGTGACCCTTACCCTGCTGAATAAGCACTGACTCTGTACGGTTACACAGTGAGTGACCATTACCCTGCTGAATAAACCCTGACTTTGTACGGTTACACAGTGAGTGACACTGACCCTGAATAAACACTGACTCTGTACGGTTACACAGTGAGTGACACTGACCCTGAATAAACACTGACTCTGTACGGTTACACAGTGAGTGACACTGACCCTGAATAAACACTGACTCTGTACGGTTACACAGTGAGTGACCCTTACCCTGCTGAATAAACCCTGACTCTGTACACTTACACAGTGAGTGACCCTGACCCTGAATAAACACTGACTCTGTACGGTTACACAGTGAGTGACACTGACCCTGAATAAACACTGACTCTGTACGGTTACACAGTGAGTGACCCTTACCCTGCTGAACAATCACTGACTCTGTACGGTTACACAGTGAGTGACCCTTACCCTGCTGAATAAACCCTGACTCTGTACGGTTACACAGTGAGTGACCCTTACCCTGCTGAATAAACACTGACTCTGTACGGTTACACAGTGAGTGACCCTTACCCTGCTGAATCAACCCTGACTCTGTACGGTTACACAGTAAGTGACCCCTACCCTGAATAAACACTGACTCTGTACAGTTACACAGTGAGTGACCCTATCTCTGAATACACCCTGACTCTGTACAGTTACACAGTGACTGACCCTGACACTGCTGAATAAATACTGACTCTGTACGGTTACACAGTGAGTGACCCTTACCCTATTGAATAAACACTGACTCTGTACGGTTACACAGTGAGTGACCCTTACCCTGATGAATAAACCCTGACTCTATACAGTTACACAGGGAGTGACCCTGACCCTGAATAAACACTGACTTTGTACAGTTACACAGCGAGTGATCCTTACCCTGAATAAACACTGACTCTGTACAGTTACACAGGGAGTGACCCTTACCCTGAATAAACACTGACTCTGTACAGTTACACAGTGAGTGACCCTGACTCTGAATAAACCCTGACTCTGTACAGTTACACTGTGAGTGACCCTGACGCTAAATAAACACTGACTCTGTACGGTTACACAGTGAGTGACCCTTACCCTGCTGAATAAACACTGACTCTGTACAGTTACACAGTGAGTGACCCTGACTCTGAATAAACACTGACTCTGTACAGTTACACAGTGAGTGACCCTGACTCTGAATACCCACTGACTCTGTACAGTTACACAGTGAGTGACCCTTACCCTGCTGAATAAACACTGACTCTGTACGGTTACACAGTGAGTGACCCTTACCCTGCTGCATAAACACTGACTCTGTACAGTTACACAGTGAGTCACCCTTACCCTGCTGAATAAACACTGACGCTGTACGGTTACACAGCGAGTGACCCTTACCCTGCTGAATAAACACTGACTCTGTACGGTTACACAGTGAGTGACCCTTACCCTGCTGAATAAACACTGACTCTGTACAGTTACACAGTGAGTGACCCTTACCCTGCTGAATAAACACTGACTCTGTACGGTTACACAGCGAGTGACCCTTACCCTGCTGAATAAACACTGACTCTGTACAGTTACACAGTGAGTGACCCTTACCCTGCTGAATAAACACTGACTCTGTACAGTTACACAGTGAGTGACCCTTACCCTGCTGAATAAACCCTGACTCTGTACGGTTACACAGTGAGTGACCCTTACCCTGCTGAATAAGCACTGACTGTGTACGGCACACAGTGAGTGACCCTTACCCTGCTGAATAAACCCTGACTTTGTACGGTTACACAGTGAGTGACACTGACCCTGAATAAACACTGACTCTGTACGGTTACACAGTGAGTGACACTGACCCTGAATAAACAATGACTCTGTACGGTTACACAGTGAGTGACACTGACCCTGAATAAACACTGACTCTGTACGGTTACACAGTGAGTGACCCTTACCCTGCCGAATAAACCCTGACTCTGTACACTTACACAGTGAGTGACCCTGACCCTGAATAAACACTGACTCTGTACGGTTACACAGTGAGTGACACTGACCCTGAATAAACACTGACTCTGTACGGTTACACAGTGAGTGACCCTTACCCTGCTGAATAAACCCTGACTCTGTACACTTACACAGTGAGTGACCCTTACCCCACTGAATAAACACTGACTCTGTACAGTTACACAGTGAGTGACCCTGACCCTGAATAAACACTGACTCTGTACGGTTACACAGTGAGTGACACTGAACCTGAATAAACACTGACTCTGTACGGTTACACAGTGAGTGACCCTTACCCTGCTGAATAAACCCTGACTCTGTACAGTTACACAGTGAGTGACCCTTACCCTGCTGAATAAACACTGACTCTGTACAGTTACACAGTGAGTGACCCTGACTCTGAATAAACACTGATTCTGTACAGTTACACAGTGAGTGACCCTTACCCTGCTGAATAAACACTGACTCTGTACGGTTACACAGTGAGTGACCCTTACCCTGCTGCATAAACACTGACTCTGTACAGTTACACAGTGAGTGACCCTTACCCTGCTGAATAAACACTGACTCTGTACGGTTACACAGTGAGTGACCCTTACCCTGCTGAATAAACACTGACTATGTACGGTTACACAGTGAGTGACCCTTACCCTGAATAAACACTGACTCTGTACAGTTACACAGTGAGTTACCTTTACCCTGCTGAATAAACACTGACTCTGTACGGTTACACAGTGAGTGACCCTGACCCTGCTGAATAAACCCTGACTCTGTACGGTTACACAGTGAGTGACCCTTACCCTGCTGAATAAGCACTGACTCTGTACGGTTACACAGTGAGTGACCCTTACCCTGCTGAATAAACCCTGACTCTGTACGGTTACACAGTGAGTGACCCTTACCCTGCTGAATAAACCCTGACTCTGTACACTTACACAGTGAGTGACCCGGACCCTGAATAAACACTGACTCTGTACGGTTACACAGTGAGTGACACTGACCCTGAATAAACACTGACTCTGTACGGTTACACAGTGAGTGACCCTTACCCTGCTGAACAATCACTGACTCTGTACGGTTACACAGTGAGTGACCCATACCCTGCTGAATAAACACTAACTCTGTACGGTTACACAGTGAGTGACCCTTACCCTGCTGGATAAACACTGATTCTGTACAGTTACACGGTGAGTGACGCTGACCCTCAATAAACACTGACTCTGTACAGTAACACAGTGAGTGACCCTTACCCTGCTGAATAAACACTAACTCTGTACGGTTACACAGTGAGTGACCCTTACCCTGCTGAATCAACCCTGACTCTGTACGGTTACACAGTAAGTGACCCCTACCCTAAATAAACACTGACTCTGTACAGTTACACAGTGAGTGACCCTATCTCTGAATACACCCTGACTCTGTACAGTTACACAGTGACTGACCCTGACACTGCTGAATAAACACTGACTCTGTACGGTTACACAGTGAGTGACCCTTACCCTATTGAATAAACACTGACTCTGTACGGTTACACAGTGAGTGACCCTTACCCTGCTGCATAAACACTGACTCTGTACGGTTACACAGTGAGTGACCCTTACCCTATTGAATAAACACTGACTCTGTACGGTTACACAGTGAGTGACCCTTACCCTGATGAATAAACCCTGACTCTATACAGTTACACAGGGAGTGACCTTGACCCTGAATAAACACTGACTTTGTACAGTTACACAGCGAGTGATCCTTACCCTGAATAAACACTGACTCTGTACAGTTACACAGGGAGTGACCCTTACCCTGAATAAACACTGACTCTGTACAGTTACACAGTGAGTGACCCTGACTCTGAATAAACCCTGACTCTGTACAGTTACACTGTGAGTGACCCTGACCCTGCTGACTAAACCCTGACTCTGTACGGTTACACAGTGAGTGACACTGACCCTGAATAAACACTGACTCTGTACGGTTACACAGTGAGTGACACTGACCCTGAATAAACACTGACTCTGTACGGTTACACAGTGAGTGACACTGACCCTGAATAAACACTGACTCTGTACGGTTACACAGTGAGTGACCCTTACCCTGCTGAATAAACCCAGACTCTGTACAGTTACACAGTGAGTGACCCTTACCCTGCTGGATAAACACTGACTCTGTACAGTTACACAGTGAGTGACCCTGACTCGGAATAAACACTGACTCTGTACAGTTACACAGTGAGTGACCCTTACCCTGCTGAATAAACACTGACTCTGTACGGTTACACAGTGAGTGACCCTTACCCTGCTGCATAAACACTGACTCTGTACAGTTACACAGTGAGTGACCCTTACCCTGCTGAATAAACACTGACTCTGTACGGTTACACAGTGAGTGACCCTTACCCTGCTGAATAAACACTGACTATGTACAGTTACACAGTGAGTGACCTTTACCCTGCTGAATAAACACTGACTCTGTACGGTTACACAGTGAGTGACCCTTACCCTGCTGAATAAACCCTGACTCTGTACGGTTACACAGTGAGTGACCCTTACCCTGCTGAATAAGCACTGACTCTGTACGGTTACACAGTGAGTGACCCTTACCCTGCTGAATAAACCCTGACTTTGTACGGTTACACAGTGAGTGACACTGACCCTGAATAAACACTGACTCTGTACGGTTACACAGTGAGTGACACTGACCCTGAATAAACAATGACTCTGTACGGTTACACAGTGAGTGACACTGACCCTGAATAAACACTGACTCTGTACGGTTACACAGTGAGTGACCCTTACCCTGCGGAATAAACCCTGACTCTGTACACTTACACAGTGAGTGACCCTGACCCTGAATAAACACTGACTCTGTACGGTTACACAGTGAGTGACACTGACCCTGAATAAACACTGACTCTGTACGGTTACACAGTGAGTGACCCTTACCCTGCTGAACAATCACTGACTCTGTACGGTTACACAGTGAGTGACCCTTACCCTGCTGAATAAACACTAACTCTGTACGGTTACACAGTGAGTGACCCTTACCCTGCTGGATAAACACTGATTCTGTACAGTTACACGGTGAGTGACGCTGACCCTCAATAAACACTGACTTTGTACAGTAACACAGTGAGTGACCCTTACCCTGCTGAATAAACACTGACTCTGTACGGTTACACAGTGAGTGACCCTTACCCTGCTGAATCAACCCTGACTCTGTACGGTTACACAGTAAGTGACCCCTACCCTGAATAAACACTGACTCTGTACAGTTACACAGTGAGTGACCCTATCTCTGAATACACCCTGACTCTGTACAGTTACACAGTGACTGACCCTGACACTGCTGAATAAACACTGACTCTGTACGGTTACACAGTGAGTGACCCTTACCCTATTGAATAAACACTGACTCTGTACGGTTACACAGTGAGTGACCCTTACCCTGATGAATAAACCCTGACTCTATACAGTTACACAGGGAGTGACCCTGACCCTGAATAAACACTGACTTTGTACAGTTACACAGCGAGTGATCCTTACCCTGAATAAACACTGACTCTGTACAGTTACACAGGGAGTGACCCTTACCCTGAATAAACACTGACTCTGTACAGTTACACAGTGAGTGACCCTGACTCTGAATAAACCCTGACTCTGTACAGTTACACTGTGAGTGACACTGACCCTAAATAAACACTGACTCTGTACAGTTACACAGTGAGTGACCCTTACCCTGCTGAATAAACACTGACTCTGTACGGTTACACAGTGAGTGACCCTTACCCTGCTGAATAAACCCTGACTCTGTACGGTTACACAGTGAGTGACCCTTACCCTGCTGAATAAACCCTGACTTTGTACGATTACACAGTGAGTGACACTGACCCTGAATAAACACTGACGCAGTACGGTTACAGAGTGAGTGACACTGACCCTGAATAAACACTGACTCTGTACGGTTACACAGTGAGTGACCCTTACAATGCTGAATAAACACTGACTCTGTACGGTTACACAGTGAGTGACCCTTACCCTGCTGAATAAACCCTGACTCTGTACGGTTACACAGTGAGTGACCCTTACCCTGCTGAATAAGCACTGACTCTGTACGGTTACACAGTGAGTGACCATTACCCTGCTGAATAAACCCTGACTTTGTACGGTTACACAGTGAGTGACACTGACCCTGAATAAACACTGACTCTGTACGGTTACACAGTGAGTGACACTGACCCTGAATAAACACTGACTCTGTACGGTTACACAGTGAGTGACACTGACCCTGAATAAACACTGACTCTGTACGGTTACACAGTGAGTGACCCTTACCCTGCTGAATAAACCCTGACTCTGTACACTTACACAGTGAGTGACCCTGACCCTGAATAAACACTGACTCTGTACGGTTACACAGTGAGTGACACTGACCCTGAATAAACACTGACTCTGTACGGTTACACAGTGAGTGACCCTTACCCTGCTGAACAATCACTGACTCTGTACGGTTACACAGTGAGTGACCCTTACCCTGCTGAATAAACCCTGACTCTGTACGGTTACACAGTGAGTGACCCTTACCCTGCTGAATAAACACTGACTCTGTACGGTTACACAGTGAGTGACCCTTACCCTGCTGAATCAACCCTGACTCTGTACGGTTACACAGTAAGTGACCCCTACCCTGAATAAACACTGACTCTGTACAGTTACACAGTGAGTGACCCTATCTCTGAATACACCCTGACTCTGTACAGTTACACAGTGACTGACCCTGACACTGCTGAATAAACACTGACTCTGTACGGTTACACAGTGAGTGACCCTTACCCTATTGAATAAACACTGACTCTGTACGGTTACACAGTGAGTGACCCTTACCCTGATGAATAAACCCTGACTCTATACAGTTACACAGGGAGTGACCCTGACCCTGAATAAACACTGACTTTGTACAGTTACACAGCGAGTGATCCTTACCCTGAATAAACACTGACTCTGTACAGTTACACAGGGAGTGACCCTTACCCTGAATAAACACTGACTCTGTACAGTTACACAGTGAGTGACCCTGACTCTGAATAAACCCTGACTCTGTACAGTTACACTGTGAGTGACCCTGACGCTAAATAAACACTGACTCTGTACGGTTACACAGTGAGTGACCCTTACCCTGCTGAATAAACACTGACTCTGTACAGTTACACAGTGAGTGACCCTGACTCTGAATAAACACTGACTCTGTACAGTTACACAGTGAGTGACCCTGACTCTGAATACACACTGACTCTGTACAGTTACACAGTGAGTGACCCTTACCCTGCTGAATAAACACTGACTCTGTACGGTTACACAGTGAGTGACCCTTACCCTGCTGCATAAACACTGACTCTGTACAGTTACACAGTGAGTCACCCTTACCCTGCTGAATAAACACTGACGCTGTACGGTTACACAGCGAGTGACCCTTACCCTGCTGAATAAACACTGACTCTGTACGGTTACACAGTGAGTGACCCTTACCCTGCTGAATAAACACTGACTCTGTACAGTTACACAGTGAGTGACCCTTACCCTGCTGAATAAACACTGACTCTGTACGGTTACACAGCGAGTGACCCTTACCCTGCTGAATAAACACTGACTCTGTACAGTTACACAGTGAGTGACCCTTACCCTGCTGAATAAACACTGACTCTGTACAGTTACACAGTGAGTGACCCTTACCCTGCTGAATAAACCCTGACTCTGTACGGTTACACAGTGAGTGACCCTTACCCTGCTGAATAAGCACTGACTGTGTACGGCACACAGTGAGTGACCCTTACCCTGCTGAATAAACCCTGACTTTGTACGGTTACACAGTGAGTGACACTGACCCTGAATAAACACTGACTCTGTACGGTTACACAGTGAGTGACACTGACCCTGAATAAACAATGACTCTGTACGGTTACACAGTGAGTGACACTGACCCTGAATAAACACTGACTCTGTACGGTTACACAGTGAGTGACCCTTACCCTGCCGAATAAACCCTGACTCTGTACACTTACACAGTGAGTGACCCTGACCCTGAATAAACACTGACTCTGTACGGTTACACAGTGAGTGACACTGACCCTGAATAAACACTGACTCTGTACGGTTACACAGTGAGTGACCCTTACCCTGCTGAATAAACCCTGACTCTGTACACTTACACAGTGAGTGACCCTTACCCCACTGAATAAACACTGACTCTGTACAGTTACACAGTGAGTGACCCTGACCCTGAATAAACACTGACTCTGTACGGTTACACAGTGAGTGACACTGAACCTGAATAAACACTGACTCTGTACGGTTACACAGTGAGTGACCCTTACCCTGCTGAATAAACCCTGACTCTGTACAGTTACACAGTGAGTGACCCTTACCCTGCTGAATAAACACTGACTCTGTACAGTTACACAGTGAGTGACCCTGACTCTGAATAAACACTGATTCTGTACAGTTACACAGTGAGTGACCCTTACCCTGCTGAATAAACACTGACTCTGTACGGTTACACAGTGAGTGACCCTTACCCTGCTGCATAAACACTGACTCTGTACAGTTACACAGTGAGTGACCCTTACCCTGCTGAATAAACACTGACTCTGTACGGTTACACAGTGAGTGACCCTTACCCTGCTGAATAAACACTGACTATGTACGGTTACACAGTGAGTGACCCTTACCCTGAATAAACACTGACTCTGTACAGTTACACAGTGAGTTACCTTTACCCTGCTGAATAAACACTGACTCTGTACGGTTACACAGTGAGTGACCCTGACCCTGCTGAATAAGCACTGACTCTGTACGGTTACACAGTGAGTGACCCTTACCCTGCTGAATAAACCCTGACTCTGTACGGTTACACAGTGAGTGACCCTTACCCTGCTGAATAAACCCTGACTCTGTACACTTACACAGTGAGTGACCCTTACCCTGCTGTATAAATACTGACTCTGTACGGTTACACAGTGAGTGACCCTTACCCTGCTGAATCAACCCTGACTCTGTAGGTTACACAGTAAGTGACCCCTACCCTGAATAAACACTGACTCTGTACGGTTACACAGTGAGTGACCCTTACCCTGCTGAAAACACACTAACTCTGTACAGTTACACTGTGAGTGACCCTGACACTGCTGAATAAACACTGACTCTGTACGGTTACACAGTGAGTGACCCTTACCCTACTGAATTAGCACTGACTCTGTACAGTTACACAGTGAGTGACCCTTACCCTGCTGAATAAACACTGACTGTACGGTTACACAGTGAGTGACCCTTACCCTGCTGAATAAACCCTGACTTTGTACGGTTACACAGTGAGTGACACTGACCCTGAATAAACACTGACTCTGTACGGTTACACAGTGACCCTTACCCTGCTGAATAAACACTGACTCTGTACGGTTACACAGTGAGTGACCCTTACCTTGAATAGACACTGACTCTGTACAGTTACACAGTGAGTGAACCTGACCCTTAATAAACACTGACTCTGTACAGTTAACAGTAAGTGACCCTTACCCTATTGAATAAACACTGACTCTGTACAGTTACATAGTGAGTGACCCTTACCCTGCTGAATAAACACTGACTCTGTACAGTTACACAGTGAGTGACCCTGACCCTCCTGAATAAACACTGATTCTGTACGGTTACACAGTGAGTGACCCTGACCCTGAATAATCACTGACACTGTACAGATACACAGTGAGTGACCCTTACCCTGCTGAATAAACCCTGACTCTGTACGGTTACACAGTGAGTGACCCATAACCTGCTGAATAAACACTGACTCTGTACGGTTACACAGTGAGTGACCCTGACCCTGAATAATCACTGACACTGTACAGATACACAGTGAGTGACCCTGACCCTGCTGAATAAACCCTGACTCTGTACGGTTACACCGTGAGTGACCCATAACCTGCTGAATAAACACTGACTCTGTACGGTTACACAGTGAGTGACCCTTACCCTGCTGTATAAATACTGACTCTGTACGGTTACACAGTGAGTGACCCTTACCCTGCTGAATCAACCCTGACTCTGTACGGTTACACAGTAAGTGACCCCTACCCTGAATAAACACTGACTCTGTACGGTTACACAGTGAGTGACCCTTACCCTGTTGAAAACACACTAACTCTGTACAGTTACACTGTGAGTGACCCTGACACTGCTGAATAAACACTGACTCTGTACGGTTACACAGTGAGTGACCCTTACCCTACTGAATTAGCACTGACTCTGTACAGTTACACAGTGAGTGACCCTTACCCTGCTGAATAAACACTGACTGTACGGTTACACAGTGAGTGACCCTTACCCTGCTGAATAAACCCTGACTTTGTACGGTTACACAGTGAGTGACACTGACCCTGAATAAACCCTGACTCTGTACGGTTACACAGTGACCCTTACCCTGCTGAATAAACACTGACTCTGTACGGTTACACAGTGAGTGACCCTTACCTTGAATAGACACTGACTCTGTACAGTTACACAGTGAGTGACCCTGACCCTGAATAAACACTGACTCTGTACGGTTACACAGTGACCCTTACCCTATTGAATAAACACTGACTCTGTACAGTTACATAGTGAGTGACCCTTACCCTGCTGAATAAACACTGACTCTGTACAGTTACACAGTGAGTGACCCTGACCCTCCTGAATAAACACTGATTCTGTACGGTTACACAGTGAGTGACCCTGACCCTGAATAATCACTGACACTGTACAGATACACAGTGAGTGACCCTTACCCTGCTGAATAAACCCTGACTCTGTACGGTTACACAGTGAGTGACCCATAACCTGCTGAATAAACACTGACTCTGTACGGTTACACAGTGAGTGACCCTTACCCTGCTGCATAAACACTGACTCTGTACGGTTACACAGTGAGTGACCCTTACCCTGCTGAATAAACACTGACTATGTACAGTTACACAGTGAGTTACCTTTACCCTGCTGAACAATCACTGACTCTGTACGGTAACACAGTGAGTGACCCTGACACTGCTGAATAAACCCTGACTCTGTACGGTTACACAGTGAGTGACCCTAACCCTATTGAATAAACACTGACTCTGTACGGTTACACAGTGAGTGACCCTTACCCTGCTGCATAAACACTGACTGTGTACAGTTACACAGTGACCCTTACCCTGATGAATAAACCCTGACTCTATACAGTTACACAGTGAGTGACCCTTAACCTACTGAATAAGCACTGACTCTGTACAGTTACACAGCGAGTGACCCTTACCCTGAATAAACACTGATTCTGTACAGTTACACAGTGAGTGACCCTTAACCTACTGAATAAACACTGACTCTGTACAGTTACACAGCGAGTGACCCTTACCCTGAATAAACACTGACTCTGTACAGTTACACAGTGAGTGACCCTGACTCTGAATAACCCCTGACTCTGTACAGTTACACTGTGAGTGACCCTGACCCTGCTGAATAAACACTGACTCTGTCCAGATACACAGTGAGTGACCCTTACCCTGCTGAATAAACACTGACTCTGTACAGTTACACAGTGAGTGACCCTATCTCTGAATACACCCTGACTCTGTACAGTTACACAGTGAGTGACCCTGACCCTGCTGAATAAACACTGACTCTGTACAGTTACACAGTGAGTGACCCTATCTCTGAATACACCCTGACTCTGTACAGTTACACAGTGAGTGACCCTTACCCTGCTGAATAAACACTGACTCTGTACAGTTACACAGTGAGTGACCCTGACCCTGCTGAATAAACACTGACTCTGTACGGTTACACAGTGAGTGACCCTTACCCTGCTGAATCAACCCTGACTCTGTACGGTTACACAGTAAGTGACCCCTACCCTGAATAAACAGTGACTCTGTACGGTTACACAGTGAGTGACCCTGACCCGAAATAAACACTGAATCTGTACAGTTACACAGTAAGTGACCCCATCTCTGAATACACCCTGACCCTGTACAGTTACACAGTGACTGACCCTGACACTGCTGAATAAACGCTGACTCTGTACGGTTACACAATGAGTGACCCTTACCCTGCTGTATAAATACTGACTCTGTACGGTTACACAGTGAGTGACCCTTACCCTGCTGAATAAACCCTGACACTGTACGGTTATAGAGTGAGTGACCCTTACCCTGCTGAATAAACACTGACTCTGTACGGTTACACAGTGAGTGACCCTTACCCTGCTGAACAATCACTGACTCTGTACGGTTACACAGTGAGTGACCCTTACTCTACTGAATAAACACTAACTCTGTACGGTTACACAGTGAGTGACCCTTACCCTGCTGAATAAACCCTGACTCTGTACGGTTACACAGTGAGTGACCCTTACCCTGCTGAATAAACACTAACTCTGTACGGTTACACAGTGAGTGACCCTTACCCTGCTGGATAAACACTGATTCTGTACAGTTACACGGTGAGTGACGCTGACCCTCAATAAACACTGACTTTGTACAGTAACACAGTGAGTGACCCTTACCCTGCTGAATAAACACTGACTCTGTACGGTTACACAGTGAGTGACCCTTACCCTGCTGAATCAACCCTGACTCTGTACGGTTACACAGTAAGTGACCCCTACCCTGAATAAACACTGACTCTGTACAGTTACACAGTGAGTGACCCTATCTCTGAATACACCCTGACTCTGTACAGTTACACAGTGACTGACCCTGACACTGCTGAATAAACACTGACTCTGCACGGTTACACAGTGAGTGACCCTTACCCTATTGAATAAACACTGACTCTGTACGGTTACACAGTGAGTGACCCTTACCCTGATGAATAAACCCTGACTCTATACAGTTACACAGGGAGTGACCCTGACCCTGAATAAACACTGACTTTGTACAGTTACACAGTGAGTGAACCTTACCCTGAATAAACACTGACTCTGTACAGTTACAAAGGGAGTGACCCTTACCCTGAATAAACACTGACTCTGTACAGTTACACAGTGAGTGACCCTGACTCTGAATAAACCCTGACTCTGTACAGTTACACTGTGAGTGACCCTGACCCTAAATAAACACTGACTCTGTACAGTTACACAGTGAGTGACCCTTACCCTGCTGAATAAACACTGACTCTGTACGGTTACACAGTGAGTGACCCTTACCCTGCTGAATAAACCCTGACTCTGTACGGTTACACAGTGAGTGACCCTTACCCTGCTGAATAAACCCTGACTTTGTACGGTTACACAGTGAGTGACACTGACCCTGAATAAACACTGACTCTGTACGGTTACACAGTGAGTGACACTGACCCTGAATAAACACTGACTCTGTACGGTTACACAGTGAGTGACCCTTACCCTGCTGAATAAACCCTGACTTTGTACGGTTACACAGTGAGTGACACTGACCCTGAATAAACACTGACTCTGTACGGTTACACAGTGAGCGACACTGACCCTGAATAATCACTGACTCTGTACGGTTACACAGTGAGTGACACTGACCCTGAATAAACACTGACTCTGTATGGTTACACAGTGAGTGACCCTTACCCTGCTGAATAAACCCTGACTATGTACAGTTACACAGTGAGTTACCTTTACCCTGCTGAACAATCACTGACTCTGTACGGTTACACAGTGAGTGACCCTTACCCTGCTGAATAAGCACTGACTCTGTACGGTTACACAGTGAGTGACCCTTACCCTGCTGAATAAACACTGACTCTGTACAGTTACACAGTGAGTGACCCTTACCCTGCTGAATAAACACTGACTCTGTACGGTTACACAGTGAGTGACCCTTACAATGCTGAATAAACACTGACTCTGTACGGTTACACAGTGAGTGACCCTTACCCTGCTGAATAAACCCTGACTCTGTACGGTTACACAGTGAGTGACCCTTACCCTGCTGAATAAGCACTGACTCTGTACGGTTACACAGTGAGTGACCATTACCCTGCTGAATAAACCCTGACTTTGTACGGTTACACAGTGAGTGACACTGACCCTGAATAAACACTGACTCTGTACGGTTACACAGTGAGTGACACTGACCCTGAATAAACACTGACTCTGTACGGTTACACAGTGAGTGACACTGACCCTGAATAAACACTGACTCTGTACGGTTACACAGTGAGTGACCCTTACCCTGCTGAATAAACCCTGACTCTGTACACTTACACAGTGAGTGACCCTGACCCTGAATAAACACTGACTCTGTACGGTTACACAGTGAGTGACACTGACCCTGAATAAACACTGACTCTGTACGGTTACACAGTGAGTGACCCTTACCCTGCTGAACAATCACTGACTCTGTACGGTTACACAGTGAGTGACCCTTACCCTGCTGAATAAACCCTGACTCTGTACGGTTACACAGTGAGTGACCCTTACCCTGCTGAATAAACACTGACTCTGTACGGTTACACAGTGAGTGACCCTTACCCTGCTGAATCAACCCTGACTCTGTACGGTTACACAGTAAGTGACCCCTACCCTGAATAAACACTGACTCTGTACAGTTACACAGTGAGTGACCCTATCTCTGAATACACCCTGACTCTGTACAGTTACACAGTGACTGACCCTGACACTGCTGAATAAATACTGACTCTGTACGGTTACACAGTGAGTGACCCTTACCCTATTGAATAAACACTGACTCTGTACGGTTACACAGTGAGTGACCCTTACCCTGATGAATAAACCCTGACTCTATACAGTTACACAGGGAGTGACCCTGACCCTGAATAAACACTGACTTTGTCCAGTTACACAGCGAGTGATCCTTACCCTGAATAAACACTGACTCTGTACAGTTACACAGGGAGTGACCCTTACCCTGAATAAACACTGACTCTGTACAGTTACACAGGGAGTGACCCTGACTCTGAATAAACCCTGACTCTGTACAGTTACACTGTGAGTGACCCTGACGCTAAATAAACACTGACTCTGTACGGTTACACAGTGAGTGACCCTTACCCTGCTGAATAAACACTGACTCTGTACAGTTACACAGTGAGTGACCCTGACTCTGAATAAACACTGACTCTGTACAGTTACACAGTGAGTGACCCTGACTCTGAATACACACTGACTCTGTACAGTTACACAGTGAGTGACCCTTACCCTGCTGAATAAACACTGACTCTGTACGGTTACACAGTGAGTGACCCTTACCCTGCTGCATAAACACTGACTCTGTACAGTTACACAGTGAGTCACCCTTACCCTGCTGAATAAACACTGACGCTGTACGGTTACACAGCGAGTGACCCTTACCCTGCTGAATAAACACTGACTCTGTACGGTTACACAGTGAGTGACCCTTACCCTGCTGAATAAACACTGACTCTGTACAGTTACACAGTGAGTGACCCTTACCCTGCTGAATAAACACTGACTCTGTACGGTTACACAGCGAGTGACCCTTACCCTGCTGAATAAACACTGACTCTGTACAGTTACACAGTGAGTGACCCTTACCCTGCTGAATAAACACTGACTCTGTACAGTTACACAGTGAGTGACCCTTACCCTGCTGAATAAACCCTGACTCTGTACGGTTACACAGTGAGTGACCCTTACCCTGCTGAATAAGCACTGACTGTGTACGGCACACAGTGAGTGACCCTTACCCTGCTGAATAAACCCTGACTTTGTACGGTTACACAGTGAGTGACACTGACCCTGAATAAACACTGACTCTGTACGGTTACACAGTGAGTGACACTGACCCTGAATAAACAATGACTCTGTACGGTTACACAGTGAGTGACACTGACCCTGAATAAACACTGACTCTGTACGGTTACACAGTGAGTGACCCTTACCCTGCCGAATAAACCCTGACTCTGTACACTTACACAGTGAGTGACCCTGACCCTGAATAAACACTGACTCTGTACGGTTACACAGTGAGTGACACTGACCCTGAATAAACACTGACTCTGTACGGTTACACAGTGAGTGACCCTTACCCTGCTGAATAAACCCTGACTCTGTACACTTACACAGTGAGTGACCCTTACCCCACTGAATAAACACTGACTCTGTACAGTTACACAGTGAGTGACCCTGACCCTGAATAAACACTGACTCTGTACGGTTACACAGTGAGTGACACTGAACCTGAATAAACACTGACTCTGTACGGTTACACAGTGAGTGACCCTTACCCTGCTGAATAAACCCTGACTCTGTACAGTTACACAGTGAGTGACCCTTACCCTGCTGAATAAACACTGACTCTGTACAGTTACACAGTGAGTGACCCTGACTCTGAATAAACACTGATTCTGTACAGTTACACAGTGAGTGACCCTTACCCTGCTGAATAAACACTGACTCTGTACGGTTACACAGTGAGTGACCCTTACCCTGCTGCATAAACACTGACTCTGTACAGTTACACAGTGAGTGACCCTTACCCTGCTGAATAAACACTGACTCTGTACGGTTACACAGTGAGTGACCCTTACCCTGCTGAATAAACACTGACTATGTACGGTTACACAGTGAGTGACCCTTACCCTGAATAAACACTGACTCTGTACAGTTACACAGTGAGTTACCTTTACCCTGCTGAATAAACACTGACTCTGTACGGTTACACAGTGAGTGACCCTGACCCTGCTGAATAAACCCTGACTCTGTACGGTTACACAGTGAGTGACCCTTACCCTGCTGAATAAGCACTGACTCTGTACGGTTACACAGTGAGTGACCCTTACCCTGCTGAATAAACCCTGACTCTGTACGGTTACACAGTGAGTGACCCTTACCCTGCTGAATAAACCCTGACTCTGTACACTTACACAGTGAGTGACCCGGACCCTGAATAAACACTGACTCTGTACGGTTACACAGTGAGTGACACTGACCCTGAATAAACACTGACTCTGTACGGTTACACAGTGAGTGACCCTTACCCTGCTGAACAATCACTGACTCTGTACGGTTACACAGTGAGTGACCCATACCCTGCTGAATAAACACTAACTCTGTACGGTTACACAGTGAGTGACCCTTACCCTGCTGGATAAACACTGATTCTGTACAGTTACACGGTGAGTGACGCTGACCCTCAATAAACACTGACTCTGTACAGTAACACAGTGAGTGACCCTTACCCTGCTGAATAAACACTAACTCTGTACGGTTACACAGTGAGTGACCCTTACCCTGCTGAATCAACCCTGACTCTGTACGGTTACACAGTAAGTGACCCCTACCCTAAATAAACACTGACTCTGTACAGTTACACAGTGAGTGACCCTATCTCTGAATACACCCTGACTCTGTACAGTTACACAGTGACTGACCCTGACACTGCTGAATAAACACTGACTCTGTACGGTTACACAGTGAGTGACCCTTACCCTATTGAATAAACACTGACTCTGTACGGTTACACAGTGAGTGACCCTTACCCTGCTGCATAAACACTGACTCTGTACGGTTACACAGTGAGTGACCCTTACCCTATTGAATAAACACTGACTCTGTACGGTTACACAGTGAGTGACCCTTACCCTGATGAATAAACCCTGACTCTATACAGTTACACAGGGAGTGACCTTGACCCTGAATAAACACTGACTTTGTACAGTTACACAGCGAGTGATCCTTACCCTGAATAAACACTGACTCTGTACAGTTACACAGGGAGTGACCCTTACCCTGAATAAACACTGACTCTGTACAGTTACACAGTGAGTGACCCTGACTCTGAATAAACCCTGACTCTGTACAGTTACACTGTGAGTGACCCTGACCCTGCTGAATAAACCCTGACTCTGTACGGTTACACAGTGAGTGACACTGACCCTGAATAAACACTGACTCTGTACGGTTACACAGTGAGTGACACTGACCCTGAATAAACACTGACTCTGTACGGTTACACAGTGAGTGACACTGACCCTGAATAAACACTGACTCTGTACGGTTACACAGTGAGTGACCCTTACCCTGCTGAATAAACCCAGACTCTGTACAGTTACACAGTGAGTGACCCTTACCCTGCTGGATAAACACTGACTCTGTACAGTTACACAGTGAGTGACCCTGACTCGGAATAAACACTGACTCTGTACAGTTACACAGTGAGTGACCCTTACCCTGCTGAATAAACACTGACTCTGTACGGTTACACAGTGAGTGACCCTTACCCTGCTGCATAAACACTGACTCTGTACAGTTACACAGTGAGTGACCCTTACCCTGCTGAATAAACACTGACTCTGTACGGTTACACAGTGAGTGACCCTTACCCTGCTGAATAAACACTGACTATGTACAGTTACACAGTGAGTGACCTTTACCCTGCTGAATAAACACTGACTCTGTACGGTTACACAGTGAGTGACCCTTACCCTGCTGAATAAACCCTGACTCTGTACGGTTACACAGTGAGTGACCCTTACCCTGCTGAATAAGCACTGACTCTGTACGGTTACACAGTGAGTGACCCTTACCCTGCTGAATAAACCCTGACTTTGTACGGTTACACAGTGAGTGACACTGACCCTGAATAAACACTGACTCTGTACGGTTACACAGTGAGTGACACTGACCCTGAATAAACAATGACTCTGTACGGTTACACAGTGAGTGACACTGACCCTGAATAAACACTGACTCTGTACGGTTACACAGTGAGTGACCCTTACCCTGCGGAATAAACCCTGACTCTGTACACTTACACAGTGAGTGACCCTGACCCTGAATAAACACTGACTCTGTACGGTTACACAGTGAGTGACACTGACCCTGAATAAACACTGACTCTGTACGGTTACACAGTGAGTGACCCTTACCCTGCTGAACAATCACTGACTCTGTACGGTTACACAGTGAGTGACCCTTACCCTGCTGAATAAACACTAACTCTGTACGGTTACACAGTGAGTGACCCTTACCCTGCTGGATAAACACTGATTCTGTACAGTTACACGGTGAGTGACGCTGACCCTCAATAAACACTGACTTTGTACAGTAACACAGTGAGTGACCCTTACCCTGCTGAATAAACACTGACTCTGTACGGTTACACAGTGAGTGACCCTTACCCTGCTGAATCAACCCTGACTCTGTACGGTTACACAGTAAGTGACCCCTACCCTGAATAAACACTGACTCTGTACAGTTACACAGTGAGTGACCCTATCTCTGAATACACCCTGACTCTGTACAGTTACACAGTGACTGACCCTGACACTGCTGAATAAACACTGACTCTGTACGGTTACACAGTGAGTGACCCTTACCCTATTGAATAAACACTGACTCTGTACGGTTACACAGTGAGTGACCCTTACCCTGATGAATAAACCCTGACTCTATACAGTTACACAGGGAGTGACCCTGACCCTGAATAAACACTGACTTTGTACAGTTACACAGCGAGTGATCCTTACCCTGAATAAACACTGACTCTGTACAGTTACACAGGGAGTGACCCTTACCCTGAATAAACACTGACTCTGTACAGTTACACAGTGAGTGACCCTGACTCTGAATAAACCCTGACTCTGTACAGTTACACTGTGAGTGACACTGACCCTAAATAAACACTGACTCTGTACAGTTACACAGTGAGTGACCCTTACCCTGCTGAATAAACACTGACTCTGTACGGTTACACAGTGAGTGACCCTTACCCTGCTGAATAAACCCTGACTCTGTACGGTTACACAGTGAGTGACCCTTACCCTGCTGAATAAACCCTGACTTTGTACGATTACACAGTGAGTGACACTGACCCTGAATAAACACTGACGCAGTACGGTTACAGAGTGAGTGACACTGACCCTGAATAAACACTGACTCTGTACGGTTACACAGTGAGTGACCCTTACAATGCTGAATAAACACTGACTCTGTACGGTTACACAGTGAGTGACCCTTACCCTGCTGAATAAACCCTGACTCTGTACGGTTACACAGTGAGTGACCCTTACCCTGCTGAATAAGCACTGACTCTGTACGGTTACACAGTGAGTGACCATTACCCTGCTGAATAAACCCTGACTTTGTACGGTTACACAGTGAGTGACACTGACCCTGAATAAACACTGACTCTGTACGGTTACACAGTGAGTGACACTGACCCTGAATAAACACTGACTCTGTACGGTTACACAGTGAGTGACACTGACCCTGAATAAACACTGACTCTGTACGGTTACACAGTGAGTGACCCTTACCCTGCTGAATAAACCCTGACTCTGTACACTTACACAGTGAGTGACCCTGACCCTGAATAAACACTGACTCTGTACGGTTACACAGTGAGTGACACTGACCCTGAATAAACACTGACTCTGTACGGTTACACAGTGAGTGACCCTTACCCTGCTGAACAATCACTGACTCTGTACGGTTACACAGTGAGTGACCCTTACCCTGCTGAATAAACCCTGACTCTGTACGGTTACACAGTGAGTGACCCTTACCCTGCTGAATAAACACTGACTCTGTACGGTTACACAGTGAGTGACCCTTACCCTGCTGAATCAACCCTGACTCTGTACGGTTACACAGTAAGTGACCCCTACCCTGAATAAACACTGACTCTGTACAGTTACACAGTGAGTGACCCTATCTCTGAATACACCCTGACTCTGTACAGTTACACAGTGACTGACCCTGACACTGCTGAATAAACACTGACTCTGTACGGTTACACAGTGAGTGACCCTTACCCTATTGAATAAACACTGACTCTGTACGGTTACACAGTGAGTGACCCTTACCCTGATGAATAAACCCTGACTCTATACAGTTACACAGGGAGTGACCCTGACCCTGAATAAACACTGACTTTGTACAGTTACACAGCGAGTGATCCTTACCCTGAATAAACACTGACTCTGTACAGTTACACAGGGAGTGACCCTTACCCTGAATAAACACTGACTCTGTACAGTTACACAGTGAGTGACCCTGACTCTGAATAAACCCTGACTCTGTACAGTTACACTGTGAGTGACCCTGACGCTAAATAAACACTGACTCTGTACGGTTACACAGTGAGTGACCCTTACCCTGCTGAATAAACACTGACTCTGTACAGTTACACAGTGAGTGACCCTGACTCTGAATAAACACTGACTCTGTACAGTTACACAGTGAGTGACCCTGACTCTGAATACACACTGACTCTGTACAGTTACACAGTGAGTGACCCTTACCCTGCTGAATAAACACTGACTCTGTACGGTTACACAGTGAGTGACCCTTACCCTGCTGCATAAACACTGACTCTGTACAGTTACACAGTGAGTCACCCTTACCCTGCTGAATAAACACTGACGCTGTACGGTTACACAGCGAGTGACCCTTACCCTGCTGAATAAACACTGACTCTGTACGGTTACACAGTGAGTGACCTTTACCCTGCTGAATAAACACTGACTCTGTACAGTTACACAGTGAGTGACCCTTACCCTGCTGAATAAACACTGACTCTGTACGGTTACACAGCGAGTGACCCTTACCCTGCTGAATAAACACTGACTCTGTACAGTTACACAGTGAGTGACCCTTACCCTGCTGAATAAACACTGACTCTGTACAGTTACACAGTGAGTGACCCTTACCCTGCTGAATAAACCCTGACTCTGTACGGTTACACAGTGAGTGACCCTTACCCTGCTGAATAAGCACTGACTGTGTACGGCACACAGTGAGTGACCCTTACCCTGCTGAATAAACCCTGACTTTGTACGGTTACACAGTGAGTGACACTGACCCTGAATAAACACTGACTCTGTACGGTTACACAGTGAGTGACACTGACCCTGAATAAACAATGACTCTGTACGGTTACACAGTGAGTGACACTGACCCTGAATAAACACTGACTCTGTACGGTTACACAGTGAGTGACCCTTACCCTGCCGAATAAACCCTGACTCTGTACACTTACACAGTGAGTGACCCTGACCCTGAATAAACACTGACTCTGTACGGTTACACAGTGAGTGACACTGACCCTGAATAAACACTGACTCTGTACGGTTACACAGTGAGTGACCCTTACCCTGCTGAATAAACCCTGACTCTGTACACTTACACAGTGAGTGACCCTTACCCCACTGAATAAACACTGACTCTGTACAGTTACACAGTGAGTGACCCTGACCCTGAATAAACACTGACTCTGTACGGTTACACAGTGAGTGACACTGAACCTGAATAAACACTGACTCTGTACGGTTACACAGTGAGTGACCCTTACCCTGCTGAATAAACCCTGACTCTGTACAGTTACACAGTGAGTGACCCTTACCCTGCTGAATAAACACTGACTCTGTACAGTTACACAGTGAGTGACCCTGACTCTGAATAAACACTGATTCTGTACAGTTACACAGTGAGTGACCCTTACCCTGCTGAATAAACACTGACTCTGTACGGTTACACAGTGAGTGACCCTTACCCTGCTGCATAAACACTGACTCTGTACAGTTACACAGTGAGTGACCCTTACCCTGCTGAATAAACACTGACTCTGTACGGTTACACAGTGAGTGACCCTTACCCTGCTGAATAAACACTGA
This sequence comes from Chiloscyllium punctatum, assembly GCF_047496795.1. Lineage (NCBI taxonomy): Eukaryota > Metazoa > Chordata > Chondrichthyes > Orectolobiformes > Hemiscylliidae > Chiloscyllium > Chiloscyllium punctatum. Next base: position 93,241,347 of record NC_092757.1, on the reverse strand, counting down.
CTATGTACGGTTACACAGTGAGTGACCCTTACCCTGAATAAACACTGACTCTGTACAGTTACACAGTGAGTTACCTTTACCCTGCTGAATAAACACTGACTCTGTACGGTTACACAGTGAGTGACCCTGACCCTGCTGAATAAGCACTGACTCTGTACGGTTACACAGTGAGTGACCCTTACCCTGCTGAATAAACCCTGACTCTGTACGGTTACACAGTGAGTGACCCTTACCCTGCTGAATAAACCCTGACTCTGTACACTTACACAGTGAGTGACCCGGACCCTGAATAAACACTGACTCTGTACGGTTACACAGTGAGTGACACTGACCCTGAATAAACACTGACTCTGTACGGTTACACAGTGAGTGACCCTTACCCTGCTGAACAATCACTGACTCTGTACGGTTACACAGTGAGTGACCCATACCCTGCTGAATAAACACTAACTCTGTACGGTTACACAGTGAGTGACCCTTACCCTGCTGGATAAACACTGATTCTGTACAGTTACACGGTGAGTGACGCTGACCCTCAATAAACACTGACTCTGTACAGTAACACAGTGAGTGACCCTTACCCTGCTGAATAAACACTAACTCTGTACGGTTACACAGTGAGTGACCCTTACCCTGCTGAATCAACCCTGACTCTGTACGGTTACACAGTAAGTGACCCCTACCCTGAATAAACACTGACTCTGTACAGTTACACAGTGAGTGACCCTATCTCTGAATACACCCTGACTCTGTACAGTTACACAGTGACTGACCCTGACACTGCTGAATAAACACTGACTCTGTACGGTTACACAGTGAGTGACCCTTACCCTATTGAATAAACACTGACTCTGTACGGTTACACAGTGAGTGACCCTTACCCTGCTGCATAAACACTGACTCTGTACGGTTACACAGTGAGTGACCCTTACCCTATTGAATAAACACTGACTCTGTACGGTTACACAGTGAGTGACCCTTACCCTGATGAATAAACCCTGACTCTATACAGTTACACAGGGAGTGACCTTGACCCTGAATAAACACTGACTTTGTACAGTTACACAGCGAGTGATCCTTACCCTGAATAAACACTGACTCTGTACAGTTACACAGTGAGTGACACTGACCCTGAATAAACACTGACTCTGTACGGTTACACAGTGAGTGACCCTTACCCTGCTGAATAAACCCAGACTCTGTACAGTTACACAGTGAGTGACCCTTACCCTGCTGGATAAACACTGACTCTGTACAGTTACACAGTGAGTGACCCTGACTCGGAATAAACACTGACTCTGTACAGTTACACAGTGAGTGACCCTTACCCTGCTGAATAAACACTGACTCTGTACGGTTACACAGTGAGTGACCCTTACCCTGCTGCATAAACACTGACTCTGTACAGTTACACAGTGAGTGACCCTTACCCTGCTGAATAAACACTGACTCTGTACGGTTACACAGTGAGTGACCCTTACCCTGCTGAATAAACACTGACTATGTACAGTTACACAGTGAGTGACCTTTACCCTGCTGAATAAACACTGACTCTGTACGGTTACACAGTGAGTGACCCTTACCCTGCTGAATAAACCCTGACTCTGTACGGTTACACAGTGAGTGACCCTTACCCTGCTGAATAAGCACTGACTCTGTACGGTTACACAGTGAGTGACCCTTACCCTGCTGAATAAACCCTGACTTTGTACGGTTACACAGTGAGTGACACTGACCCTGAATAAACACTGACTCTGTACGGTTACACAGTGAGTGACACTGACCCTGAATAAACAATGACTCTGTACGGTTACACAGTGAGTGACACTGACCCTGAATAAACACTGACTCTGTACGGTTACACAGTGAGTGACCCTTACCCTGCGGAATAAACCCTGACTCTGTACACTTACACAGTGAGTGACCCTGACCCTGAATAAACACTGACTCTGTACGGTTACACAGTGAGTGACACTGACCCTGAATAAACACTGACTCTGTACGGTTACACAGTGAGTGACCCTTACCCTGCTGAACAATCACTGACTCTGTACGGTTACACAGTGAGTGACCCTTACCCTGCTGAATAAACACTAACTCTGTACGGTTACACAGTGAGTGACCCTTACCCTGCTGGATAAACACTGATTCTGTACAGTTACACGGTGAGTGACGCTGACCCTCAATAAACACTGACTTTGTACAGTAACACAGTGAGTGACCCTTACCCTGCTGAATAAACACTGACTCTGTACGGTTACACAGTGAGTGACCCTTACCCTGCTGAATCAACCCTGACTCTGTACGGTTACACAGTAAGTGACCCCTACCCTGAATAAACACTGACTCTGTACAGTTACACAGTGAGTGACCCTATCTCTGAATACACCCTGACTCTGTACAGTTACACAGTGACTGACCCTGACACTGCTGAATAAACACTGACTCTGTACGGTTACACAGTGAGTGACCCTTACCCTGATGAATAAACCCTGACTCTATACAGTTACACAGGGAGTGACCCTGACCCTGAATAAACACTGACTTTGTACAGTTACACAGCGAGTGATCCTTACCCTGAATAAACACTGACTCTGTACAGTTACACAGGGAGTGACCCTTACCCTGAATAAACACTGACTCTGTACAGTTACACAGTGAGTGACCCTGACTCTGAATAAACCCTGACTCTGTACAGTTACACTGTGAGTGACACTGACCCTAAATAAACACTGACTCTGTACAGTTACACAGTGAGTGACCCTTACCCTGCTGAATAAACACTGACTCTGTACGGTTACACAGTGAGTGACCCTTACCCTGCTGAATAAACCCTGACTCTGTACGGTTACACAGTGAGTGACCCTTACCCTGCTGAATAAACCCTGACTTTGTACGATTACACAGTGAGTGACACTGACCCTGAATAAACACTGACGCAGTACGGTTACAGAGTGAGTGACACTGACCCTGAATAAACACTGACTCTGTACGGTTACACAGTGAGTGACCCTTACAATGCTGAATAAACACTGACTCTGTACGGTTACACAGTGAGTGACCCTTACCCTGCTGAATAAACCCTGACTCTGTACGGTTACACAGTGAGTGACCCTTACCCTGCTGAATAAGCACTGACTCTGTACGGTTACACAGTGAGTGACCATTACCCTGCTGAATAAACCCTGACTTTGTACGGTTACACAGTGAGTGACACTGACCCTGAATAAACACTGACTCTGTACGGTTACACAGTGAGTGACACTGACCCTGAATAAACACTGACTCTGTACGGTTACACAGTGAGTGACACTGACCCTGAATAAACACTGACTCTGTACGGTTACACAGTGAGTGACCCTTACCCTGCTGAATAAACCCTGACTCTGTACACTTACACAGTGAGTGACCCTGACCCTGAATAAACACTGACTCTGTACGGTTACACAGTGAGTGACACTGACCCTGAATAAACACTGACTCTGTACGGTTACACAGTGAGTGACCCTTACCCTGCTGAACAATCACTGACTCTGTACGGTTACACAGTGAGTGACCCTTACCCTGCTGAATAAACCCTGACTCTGTACGGTTACACAGTGAGTGACCCTTACCCTGCTGAATAAACACTGACTCTGTACGGTTACACAGTGAGTGACCCTTACCCTGCTGAATCAACCCTGACTCTGTACGGTTACACAGTAAGTGACCCCTACCCTGAATAAACACTGACTCTGTACAGTTACACAGTGAGTGACCCTATCTCTGAATACACCCTGACTCTGTACAGTTACACAGTGACTGACCCTGACACTGCTGAATAAACACTGACTCTGTACGGTTACACAGTGAGTGACCCTTACCCTATTGAATAAACACTGACTCTGTACGGTTACACAGTGAGTGACCCTTACCCTGATGAATAAACCCTGACTCTATACAGTTACACAGGGAGTGACCCTGACCCTGAATAAACACTGACTTTGTACAGTTACACAGCGAGTGATCCTTACCCTGAATAAACACTGACTCTGTACAGTTACACAGGGAGTGACCCTTACCCTGAATAAACACTGACTCTGTACAGTTACACAGTGAGTGACCCTGACTCTGAATAAACCCTGACTCTGTACAGTTACACTGTGAGTGACCCTGACGCTAAATAAACACTGACTCTGTACGGTTACACAGTGAGTGACCCTTACCCTGCTGAATAAACACTGACTCTGTACAGTTACACAGTGAGTGACCCTGACTCTGAATAAACACTGACTCTGTACAGTTACACAGTGAGTGACCCTGACTCTGAATACACACTGACTCTGTACAGTTACACAGTGAGTGACCCTTACCCTGCTGAATAAACACTGACTCTGTACGGTTACACAGTGAGTGACCCTTACCCTGCTGCATAAACACTGACTCTGTACAGTTACACAGTGAGTCACCCTTACCCTGCTGAATAAACACTGACGCTGTACGGTTACACAGCGAGTGACCCTTACCCTGCTGAATAAACACTGACTCTGTACGGTTACACAGTGAGTGACCCTTACCCTGCTGAATAAACACTGACTCTGTACAGTTACACAGTGAGTGACCCTTACCCTGCTGAATAAACACTGACTCTGTACGGTTACACAGCGAGTGACCCTTACCCTGCTGAATAAACACTGACTCTGTACAGTTACACAGTGAGTGACCCTTACCCTGCTGAATAAACACTGACTCTGTACAGTTACACAGTGAGTGACCCTTACCCTGCTGAATAAACACTGACTCTGTACGGTTACACAGTGAGTGACCCTTACCCTGCTGAATAAGCACTGACTGTGTACGGCACACAGTGAGTGACCCTTACCCTGCTGAATAAACCCTGACTTTGTACGGTTACACAGTGAGTGACACTGACCCTGAATAAACACTGACTCTGTACGGTTACACAGTGAGTGACACTGACCCTGAATAAACAATGACTCTGTACGGTTACACAGTGAGTGACACTGACCCTGAATAAACACTGACTCTGTACGGTTACACAGTGAGTGACCCTTACCCTGCCGAATAAACCCTGACTCTGTACACTTACACAGTGAGTGACCCTGACCCTGAATAAACACTGACTCTGTACGGTTACACAGTGAGTGACACTGACCCTGAATAAACACTGACTCTGTACGGTTACACAGTGAGTGACCCTTACCCTGCTGAATAAACCCTGACTCTGTACACTTACACAGTGAGTGACCCTTACCCCACTGAATAAACACTGACTCTGTACAGTTACACAGTGAGTGACCCTGACCCTGAATAAACACTGACTCTGTACGGTTACACAGTGAGTGACACTGAACCGGAATAAACACTGACTCTGTATGGTTACACAGTGAGTGACCCTTACCCTGCTGAATAAACCCTGACTCTGTACAGTTACACAGTGAGTGACCCTTACCCTGCTGAATAAACACTGACTCTGTACAGTTACACAGTGAGTGACCCTGACTCTGAATAAACACTGATTCTGTACAGTTACACAGTGAGTGACCCTTACCCTGCTGAATAAACACTGACTCTGTACGGTTACACAGTGAGTGACCCTTACCCTGCTGCATAAACACTGACTCTGTACAGTTACACAGTGAGTGACCCTTACCCTGCTGAATAAACACTGACTCTGTACGGTTACACAGTGAGTGACCCTTACCCTGCTGAATAAACACTGACTATGTACGGTTACACAGTGAGTGACCCTTACCCTGAATAAACACTGACTCTGTACAGTTACACAGTGAGTTACCTTTACCCTGCTGAATAAACACTGACTCTGTACGGTTACACAGTGAGTGACCCTGACCCTGCTGAATAAGCACTGACTCTGTACGGTTACACAGTGAGTGACCCTTACCCTGCTGAATAAACCCTGACTCTGTACGGTTACACAGTGAGTGACCCTTACCCTGCTGAATAAACCCTGACTCTGTACACTTACACAGTGAGTGACCCGGACCCTGAATAAACACTGACTCTGTACGGTTACACAGTGAGTGACACTGACCCTGAATAAACACTGACTCTGTACGGTTACACAGTGAGTGACCCTTACCCTGCTGAACAATCACTGACTCTGTACGGTTACACAGTGAGTGACCCATACCCTGCTGAATAAACACTAACTCTGTACGGTTACACAGTGAGTGACCCTTACCCTGCTGGATAAACACTGATTCTGTACAGTTACACGGTGAGTGACGCTGACCCTCAATAAACACTGACTCTGTACAGTAACACAGTGAGTGACCCTTACCCTGCTGAATAAACACTAACTCTGTACGGTTACACAGTGAGTGACCCTTACCCTGCTGAATCAACCCTGACTCTGTACGGTTACACAGTAAGTGACCCCTACCCTGAATAAACACTGACTCTGTACAGTTACACAGTGAGTGACCCTATCTCTGAATACACCCTGACTCTGTACAGTTACACAGTGACTGACCCTGACACTGCTGAATAAACACTGACTCTGTACGGTTACACAGTGAGTGACCCTTACCCTATTGAATAAACACTGACTCTGTACGGTTACACAGTGAGTGACCCTTACCCTGCTGCATAAACACTGACTCTGTACGGTTACACAGTGAGTGACCCTTACCCTATTGAATAAACACTGACTCTGTACGGTTACACAGTGAGTGACCCTTACCCTGATGAATAAACCCTGACTCTATACAGTTACACAGGGAGTGACCTTGACCCTGAATCAACACTGACTTTGTACAGTTACACAGCGAGTGATCCTTACCCTGAATAAACACTGACTCTGTACAGTTACACAGGGAGTGACCCTTACCCTGAATAAACACTGACTCTGTACAGTTACACAGTGAGTGACCCTGACTCTGAATAAACCCTGACTCTGTACAGTTACACTGTGAGTGACCCTGACGCTAAATAAACACTGACTCTGTACGGTTACACAGTGAGTGACCCTTACCCTGCTGAATAAACACTGACTCTGTACAGTTACACAGTGAGTGACCCTGACTCTGAATAAACACTGACTCTGTACAGTTACACAGTGAGTGACCCTGACTCTGAATACACACTGACTCTGTACAGTTACACAGTGAGTGACCCTTACCCTGCTGAATAAACACTGACTCTGTACGGTTACACAGTGAGTGACCCTTACCCTGCTGCATAAACACTGACTCTGTACAGTTACACAGTGAGTCACCCTTACCCTGCTGAATAAACACTGACGCTGTACGGTTACACAGCGAGTGACCCTTACCCTGCTGAATAAACACTGACTCTGTACGGTTACACAGTGAGTGACCCTTACCCTGCTGAATAAACACTGACTCTGTACAGTTACACAGTGAGTGACCCTTACCCTGCTGAATAAACACTGACTCTGTACGGTTACACAGCGAGTGACCCTTACCCTGCTGAATAAACACTGACTCTGTACAGTTACACAGTGAGTGACCCTTACCCTGCTGAATAAACACTGACTCTGTACAGTTACACAGTGAGTGACCCTTACCCTGCTGAATAAACACTGACTCTGTACGGTTACACAGTGAGTGACCCTTACCCTGCTGAATAAGCACTGACTGTGTACGGCACACAGTGAGTGACCCTTACCCTGCTGAATAAACCCTGACTTTGTACGGTTACACAGTGAGTGACACTGACCCTGAATAAACACTGACTCTGTACGGTTACACAGTGAGTGACACTGACCCTGAATAAACAATGACTCTGTACGGTTACACAGTGAGTGACACTGACCCTGAATAAACACTGACTCTGTACGGTTACACAGTGAGTGACCCTTACCCTGCCGAATAAACCCTGACTCTGTACACTTACACAGTGAGTGACCCTGACCCTGAATAAACACTGACTCTGTACGGTTACACAGTGAGTGACACTGACCCTGAATAAACACTGACTCTGTACGGTTACACAGTGAGTGACCCTTACCCTGCTGAATAAACCCTGACTCTGTACACTTACACAGTGAGTGACCCTTACCCCACTGAATAAACACTGACTCTGTACAGTTACACAGTGAGTGACCCTGACCCTGAATAAACACTGACTCTGTACGGTTACACAGTGAGTGACACTGAACCGGAATAAACACTGACTCTGTATGGTTACACAGTGAGTGACCCTTACCCTGCTGAATAAACCCTGACTCTGTACAGTTACACAGTGAGTGACCCTTACCCTGCTGAATAAACACTGACTCTGTACAGTTACACAGTGAGTGACCCTGACTCTGAATAAACACTGATTCTGTACAGTTACACAGTGAGTGACCCTTACCCTGCTGAATAAACACTGACTCTGTACGGTTACACAGTGAGTGACCCTTACCCTGCTGCATAAACACTGACTCTGTACAGTTACACAGTGAGTGACCCTTACCCTGCTGAATAAACACTGACTCTGTACGGTTACACAGTGAGTGACCCTTACCCTGCTGAATAAACACTGACTATGTACGGTTACACAGTGAGTGACCCTTACCCTGAATAAACACTGACTCTGTACAGTTACACAGTGAGTTACCTTTACCCTGCTGAATAAACACTGACTCTGTACGGTTACACAGTGAGTGACCCTGACCCTGCTGAATAAGCACTGACTCTGTACGGTTACACAGTGAGTGACCCTTACCCTGCTGAATAAACCCTGACTCTGTACGGTTACACAGTGAGTGACCCTTACCCTGCTGAATAAACCCTGACTCTGTACACTTACACAGTGAGTGACCCGGACCCTGAATAAACACTGACTCTGTACGGTTACACAGTGAGTGACACTGACCCTGAATAAACACTGACTCTGTACGGTTACACAGTGAGTGACCCTTACCCTGCTGAACAATCACTGACTCTGTACGGTTACACAGTGAGTGACCCATACCCTGCTGAATAAACACTAACTCTGTACGGTTACACAGTGAGTGACCCTTACCCTGCTGGATAAACACTGATTCTGTACAGTTACACGGTGAGTGACGCTGACCCTCAATAAACACTGACTCTGTACAGTAACACAGTGAGTGACCCTTACCCTGCTGAATAAACACTAACTCTGTACGGTTACACAGTGAGTGACCCTTACCCTGCTGAATCAACCCTGACTCTGTACGGTTACACAGTAAGTGACCCCTACCCTGAATAAACACTGACTCTGTACAGTTACACAGTGAGTGACCCTATCTCTGAATACACCCTGACTCTGTACAGTTACACAGTGACTGACCCTGACACTGCTGAATAAACACTGACTCTGTACGGTTACACAGTGAGTGACCCTTACCCTATTGAATAAACACTGACTCTGTACGGTTACACAGTGAGTGACCCTTACCCTGCTGCATAAACACTGACTCTGTACGGTTACACAGTGAGTGACCCTTACCCTATTGAATAAACACTGACTCTGTACGGTTACACAGTGAGTGACCCTTACCCTGATGAATAAACCCTGACTCTATACAGTTACACAGGGAGTGACCTTGACCCTGAATCAACACTGACTTTGTACAGTTACACAGCGAGTGATCCTTACCCTGAATAAACACTGACTCTGTACAGTTACACAGGGAGTGACCCTTACCCTGAATAAACACTGACTCTGTACAGTTACACAGTGAGTGACCCTGACTCTGAATAAACCCTGACTCTGTACAGTTACACTGTGAGTGACCCTGACCCTGCTGAATAAACCCTGACTCTGTACGGTTACACAGTGAGTGACACTGACCCTGAATAAACACTGACTCTGTACGGTTACACAGTGAGTGACACTGACCCTGAATAAACACTGACTCTGTACGGTTACACAGTGAGTGACACTGACCCTGAATAAACACTGACTCTGTACGGTTACACAGTGAGTGACCCTTACCCTGCTGAATAAACCCAGACTCTGTACAGTTACACAGTGAGTGACCCTTACCCTGCTGGATAAACACTGACTCTGTACAGTTACACAGTGAGTGACCCTGACTCGGAATAAACACTGACTCTGTACAGTTACACAGTGAGTGACCCTTACCCTGCTGAATAAACACTGACTCTGTACGGTTACACAGTGAGTGACCCTTACCCTGCTGCATAAACACTGACTCTGTACAGTTACACAGTGAGTGACCCTTACCCTGCTGAATAAACACTGACTCTGTACGGTTACACAGTGAGTGACCCTTACCCTGCTGAATAAACACTGACTATGTACAGTTACACAGTGAGTGACCTTTACCCTGCTGAATAAACACTGACTCTGTACGGTTACACAGTGAGTGACCCTTACCCTGCTGAATAAACCCTGACTCTGTACGGTTACACAGTGAGTGACCCTTACCCTGCTGAATAAGCACTGACTCTGTACGGTTACACAGTGAGTGACCCTTACCCTGCTGAATAAACCCTGACTTTGTACGGTTACACAGTGAGTGACACTGACCCTGAATAAACACTGACTCTGTACGGTTACACAGTGAGTGACACTGACCCTGAATAAACAATGACTCTGTACGGTTACACAGTGAGTGACACTGACCCTGAATAAACACTGACTCTGTACGGTTACACAGTGAGTGACCCTTACCCTGCGGAATAAACCCTGACTCTGTACACTTACACAGTGAGTGACCCTGACCCTGAATAAACACTGACTCTGTACGGTTACACAGTGAGTGACACTGACCCTGAATAAACACTGACTCTGTACGGTTACACAGTGAGTGACCCTTACCCTGCTGAACAATCACTGACTCTGTACGGTTACACAGTGAGTGACCCTTACCCTGCTGAATAAACACTAACTCTGTACGGTTACACAGTGAGTGACCCTTACCCTGCTGGATAAACACTGATTCTGTACAGTTACACGGTGAGTGACGCTGACCCTCAATAAACACTGACTTTGTACAGTAACACAGTGAGTGACCCTTACCCTGCTGAATAAACACTGACTCTGTACGGTTACACAGTGAGTGACCCTTACCCTGCTGAATCAACCCTGACTCTGTACGGTTACACAGTAAGTGACCCCTACCCTGAATAAACACTGACTCTGTACAGTTACACAGTGAGTGACCCTATCTCTGAATACACCCTGACTCTGTACAGTTACACAGTGACTGACCCTGACACTGCTGAATAAACACTGACTCTGTACGGTTACACAGTGAGTGACCCTTACCCTATTGAATAAACACTGACTCTGTACGGTTACACAGTGAGTGACCCTTACCCTGATGAATAAACCCTGACTCTATACAGTTACACAGGGAGTGACCCTGACCCTGAATAAACACTGACTTTGTACAGTTACACAGCGAGTGATCCTTACCCTGAATAAACACTGACTCTGTACAGTTACACAGGGAGTGACCCTTACCCTGAATAAACACTGACTCTGTACAGTTACACAGTGAGTGACCCTGACTCTGAATAAACCCTGACTCTGTACAGTTACACTGTGAGTGACACTGACCCTAAATAAACACTGACTCTGTACAGTTACACAGTGAGTGACCCTTACCCTGCTGAATAAACACTGACTCTGTACGGTTACACAGTGAGTGACCCTTACCCTGCTGAATAAACCCTGACTCTGTACGGTTACACAGTGAGTGACACTGACCCTGAATAAACACTGACGCAGTACGGTTACAGAGTGAGTGACACTGACCCTGAATAAACACTGACTCTGTACGGTTACACAGTGAGTGACCCTTACCCTGCTGAATAAACCCTGACTCTGTACGGTTACACAGTGAGTGACCCTTACCCTGCTGAATAAGCACTGACTCTGTACGGTTACACAGTGAGTGACCCTTACCCTGCTGAATAAACCCTGACTTTGTACGGTTACACAGTGAGTGACACTGACCCTGAATAAACACTGACTCTGTACGGTTACACAGTGAGTGACACTGACCCTGAATAAACAATGACTCTGTACGGTTACACAGTGAGTGACACTGACCCTGAATAAACACTGACTCTGTACGGTTACACAGTGAGTGACCCTCACCCTGCTGAATAAACCCTGACTCTGTACACTTACACAGTGAGTGACCCTGACCCTGAATAAACACTGACTCTGTACGGTTACACAGTGAGTGACACTGACCCTGAATAAACACTGACTCTGTACGGTTACACAGTGAGTGACCCTTACCCTGCTGAACAATCACTGACTCTGTACGGTTACACAGTGAGTGACCCTTACCCTGCTGAATAAACACTAACTCTGTACGGTTACACAGTGAGTGACCCTTACCCTGCTGGATAAACACTGATTCTGTACAGTTACACGGTGAGTGACGCTGACCCTCAATAAACACTGACTTTGTACAGTAACACAGTGAGTGACCCTTACCCTGCTGAATAAACACTGACTCTGTACGGTTACACAGTGAGTGACCCTTACCCTGCTGAATCAACCCTGACTCTGTACGGTTACACAGTAAGTGACCCCTACCCTGAATAAACACTGACTCTGTACAGTTACACAGTGAGTGACCCTATCTCTGAATACACCCTGACTCTGTACAGTTACACAGTGACTGACCCTGACACTGCTGAATAAACACTGACTCTGTACGGTTACACAGTGAGTGACCCTTACCCTATTGAATAAACACTGACTCTGTACGGTTACACAGTGAGTGACCCTTACCCTGATGAATAAACCCTGACTCTATACAGTTACACAGGGAGTGACCCCGACCCTGAATAAACACTGACTTTGTACAGTTACACAGCGAGTGATCCTTACCCTGAATAAACACTGACTCTGTACAGTTACACAGGGAGTGACCCTTACCCTGAATAAACACTGACTCTGTACAGTTACACAGTGAGTGACCCTGACTCTGAATAAACCCTGACTCTGTACAGTTACACTGTGAGTGACACTGACCCTAAATAAACACTGACTCTGTACAGTTACACAGTGAGTGACCCTTACCCTGCTGAATAAACACTGACTCTGTACGGTTACACAGTGAGTGACCCTTACCCTGCTGAATAAACCCTGACTCTGTACGGTTACACAGTGAGTGACCCTTACCCTGCTGAATAAACCCTGACTTTGTACGATTACACAGTGAGTGACACTGACCCTGAATAAACACTGACGCAGTACGGTTACAGAGTGAGTGACACTGACCCTGAATAAACACTGACTCTGTACGGTTACACAGTGAGTGACCCTTACAATGCTGAATAAACACTGACTCTGTACGGTTACACAGTGAGTGACCCTTACCCTGCTGAATAAACCCTGACTCTGTACGGTTACACAGTGAGTGACCCTTACCCTGCTGAATAAGCACTGACTCTGTACGGTTACACAGTGAGTGACCATTACCCTGCTGAATAAACCCTGACTTTGTACGGTTACACAGTGAGTGACACTGACCCTGAATAAACACTGACTCTGTACGGTTACACAGTGAGTGACACTGACCCTGAATAAACACTGACTCTGTACGGTTACACAGTGAGTGACACTGACCCTGAATAAACACTGACTCTGTACGGTTACACAGTGAGTGACCCTTACCCTGCTGAATAAACCCTGACTCTGTACACTTACACAGTGAGTGACCCTGACCCTGAATAAACACTGACTCTGTACGGTTACACAGTGAGTGACACTGACCCTGAATAAACACTGACTCTGTACGGTTACACAGTGAGTGACCCTTACCCTGCTGAACAATCACTGACTCTGTACGGTTACACAGTGAGTGACCCTTACCCTGCTGAATAAACCCTGACTCTGTACGGTTACACAGTGAGTGACCCTTACCCTGCTGAATAAACACTGACTCTGTACGGTTACACAGTGAGTGACCCTTACCCTGCTGAATCAACCCTGACTCTGTACGGTTACACAGTAAGTGACCCCTACCCTGAATAAACACTGACTCTGTACAGTTACACAGTGAGTGACCCTATCTCTGAATACACCCTGACTCTGTACAGTTACACAGTGACTGACCCTGACACTGCTGAATAAACACTGACTCTGTACGGTTACACAGTGAGTGACCCTTACCCTATTGAATAAACACTGACTCTGTACGGTTACACAGTGAGTGACCCTTACCCTGATGAATAAACCCTGACTCTATACAGTTACACAGGGAGTGACCCTGACCCTGAATAAACACTGACTTTGTACAGTTACACAGCGAGTGATCCTTACCCTGAATAAACACTGACTCTGTACAGTTACACAGGGAGTGACCCTTACCCTGAATAAACACTGACTCTGTACAGTTACACAGTGAGTGACCCTGACTCTGAATAAACCCTGACTCTGTACAGTTACACTGTGAGTGACCCTGACGCTAAATAAACACTGACTCTGTACGGTTACACAGTGAGTGACCCTTACCCTGCTGAATAAACACTGACTCTGTACAGTTACACAGTGAGTGACCCTGACTCTGAATAAACACTGACTCTGTACAGTTACACAGTGAGTGACCCTGACTCTGAATACACACTGACTCTGTACAGTTACACAGTGAGTGACCCTTACCCTGCTGAATAAACACTGACTCTGTACGGTTACACAGTGAGTGACCCTTACCCTGCTGCATAAACACTGACTCTGTACAGTTACACAGTGAGTCACCCTTACCCTGCTGAATAAACACTGACGCTGTACGGTTACACAGCGAGTGACCCTTACCCTGCTGAATAAACACTGACTCTGTACGGTTACACAGTGAGTGACCCTTACCCTGCTGAATAAACACTGACTCTGTACAGTTACACAGTGAGTGACCCTTACCCTGCTGAATAAACACTGACTCTGTACGGTTACACAGCGAGTGACCCTTACCCTGCTGAATAAACACTGACTCTGTACAGTTACACAGTGAGTGACCCTTACCCTGCTGAATAAACACTGACTCTGTACAGTTACACAGTGAGTGACCCTTACCCTGCTGAATAAACCCTGACTCTGTACGGTTACACAGTGAGTGACCCTTACCCTGCTGAATAAGCACTGACTGTGTACGGCACACAGTGAGTGACCCTTACCCTGCTGAATAAACCCTGACTTTGTACGGTTACACAGTGAGTGACACTGACCCTGAATAAACACTGACTCTGTACGGTTACACAGTGAGTGACACTGACCCTGAATAAACAATGACTCTGTACGGTTACACAGTGAGTGACACTGACCCTGAATAAACACTGACTCTGTACGGTTACACAGTGAGTGACCCTTACCCTGCCGAATAAACCCTGACTCTGTACACTTACACAGTGAGTGACCCTGACCCTGAATAAACACTGACTCTGTACGGTTACACAGTGAGTGACACTGACCCTGAATAAACACTGACTCTGTACGGTTACACAGTGAGTGACCCTTACCCTGCTGAATAAACCCTGACTCTGTACACTTACACAGTGAGTGACCCTTACCCCACTGAATAAACACTGACTCTGTACAGTTACACAGTGAGTGACCCTGACCCTGAATAAACACTGACTCTGTACGGTTACACAGTGAGTGACACTGAACCTGAATAAACACTGACTCTGTACGGTTACACAGTGAGTGACCCTTACCCTGCTGAATAAACCCTGACTCTGTACAGTTACACAGTGAGTGACCCTTACCCTGCTGAATAAACACTAACTCTGTACAGTTACACAGTGAGTGACCCTGACTCTGAATAAACACTGATTCTGTACAGTTACACAGTGAGTGACCCTTACCCTGCTGAATAAACACTGACTCTGTACGGTTACACAGTGAGTGACCCTTACCCTGCTGCATAAACACTGACTCTGTACAGTTGCACAGTGAGTGACCCTTACCCTGCTGAATAAACACTGACTCTGTACGGTTACACAGTGAGTGACCCTTACCCTGCTGAATAAACACTGACTATGTACGGTTACACAGTGAGTGACCCTTACCCTGAATAAACACTGACTCTGTACAGTTACACAGTGAGTTACCTTTACCCTGCTGAATAAACACTGACTCTGTACGGTTACACAGTGAGTGACCCTGACCCTGCTGAATAAACCCTGACTCTGTACGGTTACACAGTGAGTGACCCTTACCCTGCTGAATAAGCACTGACTCTGTACGGTTACACAGTGAGTGACCCTTACCCTGCTGAATAAACCCTGACTCTGTACGGTTACACAGTGAGTGACCCTTACCCTGCTGAATAAACCCTGACTCTGTACACTTACACAGTGAGTGACCCGGACCCTGAATAAACACTGACTCTGTACGGTTACACAGTGAGTGACACTGACCCTGAATAAACACTGACTCTGTACGGTTACACAGTGAGTGACCCTTACCCTGCTGAACAATCACTGACTCTGTACGGTTACACAGTGAGTGACCCATACCCTGCTGAATAAACACTAACTCTGTACGGTTACACAGTGAGTGACCCTTACCCTGCTGGATAAACACTGATTCTGTACAGTTACACGGTGAGTGACGCTGACCCTCAATAAACACTGACTCTGTACAGTAACACAGTGAGTGACCCTTACCCTGCTGAATAAACACTAACTCTGTACGGTTACACAGTGAGTGACCCTTACCCTGCTGAATCAACCCTGACTCTGTACGGTTACACAGTAAGTGACCCCTACCCTGAATAAACACTGACTCTGTACAGTTACACAGTGAGTGACCCTATCTCTGAATACACCCTGACTCTGTACAGTTACACAGTGACTGACCCTGACACTGCTGAATAAACACTGACTCTGTACGGTTACACAGTGAGTGACCCTTACCCTATTGAATAAACACTGACTCTGTACGGTTACACAGTGAGTGACCCTTACCCTGCTGCATAAACACTGACTCTGTACGGTTACACAGTGAGTGACCCTTACCCTATTGAATAAACACTGACTCTGTACGGTTACACAGTGAGTGACCCTTACCCTGATGAATAAACCCTGACTCTATACAGTTACACAGGGAGTGACCTTGACCCTGAATAAACACTGACTTTGTACAGTTACACAGCGAGTGATCCTTACCCTGAATAAACACTGACTCTGTACAGTTACACAGGGAGTGACCCTTACCCTGAATAAACACTGACTCTGTACAGTTACACAGTGAGTGACCCTGACTCTGAATAAACCCTGACTCTGTACAGTTACACTGTGAGTGACCCTGACCCTGCTGAATAAACCCTGACTCTGTACGGTTACACAGTGAGTGACACTGACCCTGAATAAACACTGACTCTGTACGGTTACACAGTGAGTGACACTGACCCTGAATAAACACTGACTCTGTACGGTTACACAGTGAGTGACACTGACCCTGAATAAACACTGACTCTGTACGGTTACACAGTGAGTGACCCTTACCCTGCTGAATAAACCCAGACTCTGTACAGTTACACAGTGAGTGACCCTTACCCTGCTGGATAAACACTGACTCTGTACAGTTACACAGTGAGTGACCCTGACTCGGAATAAACACTGACTCTGTACAGTTACACAGTGAGTGACCCTTACCCTGCTGAATAAACACTGACTCTGTACGGTTACACAGTGAGTGACCCTTACCCTGCTGCATAAACACTGACTCTGTACAGTTACACAGTGAGTGACCCTTACCCTGCTGAATAAACCCTGACTCTGTACGGTTACACAGTGAGTGACCCTTACCCTGCTGAATAAGCACTGACTCTGTACGGTTACACAGTGAGTGACCCTTACCCTGCTGAATAAACCCTGACTTTGTACGGTTACACAGTGAGTGACACTGACCCTGAATAAACACTGACTCTGTACGGTTACACAGTGAGTGACACTGACCCTGAATAAACAATGACTCTGTACGGTTACACAGTGAGTGACACTGACCCTGAATAAACACTGACTCTGTACGGTTACACAGTGAGTGACCCTTACCCTGCGGAATAAACCCTGACTCTGTACACTTACACAGTGAGTGACCCTGACCCTGAATAAACACTGACTCTGTACGGTTACACAGTGAGTGACACTGACCCTGAATAAACACTGACTCTGTACGGTTACACAGTGAGTGACCCTTACCCTGCTGAACAATCACTGACTCTGTACGGTTACACAGTGAGTGACCCTTACCCTGCTGAATAAACACTAACTCTGTACGGTTACACAGTGAGTGACCCTTACCCTGCTGGATAAACACTGATTCTGTACAGTTACACGGTGAGTGACGCTGACCCTCAATAAACACTGACTTTGTACAGTAACACAGTGAGTGACCCTTACCCTGCTGAATAAACACTGACTCTGTACGGTTACACAGTGAGTGACCCTTACCCTGCTGAATCAACCCTGACTCTGTACGGTTACACAGTAAGTGACCCCTACCCTGAATAAACACTGACTCTGTACAGTTACACAGTGAGTGACCCTATCTCTGAATACACCCTGACTCTGTACAGTTACACAGTGACTGACCCTGACACTGCTGAATAAACACTGACTCTGTACGGTTACACAGTGAGTGACCCTTACCATTTTGAATAAACACTGACTCTGTACGGTTACACAGTGAGTGACCCTTACCCTGATGAATAAACCCTGACTCTATACAGTTACACAGGGAGTGACCCTGACCCTGAATAAACACTGACTTTGTACAGTTACACAGCGAGTGATCCTTACCCTGAATAAACACTGACTCTGTACAGTTACACAGGGAGTGACCCTTACCCTGAATAAACACTGACTCTGTACAGTTACACAGTGAGTGACCCTGACTCTGAATAAACCCTGACTCTGTACAGTTACACTGTGAGTGACACTGACCCTAAATAAACACTGACTCTGTACAGTTACACAGTGAGTGACCCTTACCCTGCTGAATAAACACTGACTCTGTACGGTTACACAGTGAGTGACCCTTACCCTGCTGAATAAACCCTGACTCTGTACGGTTACACAGTGAGTGACCCTTACCCTGCTGAATAAACCCTGACTTTGTACGATTACACAGTGAGTGACACTGACCCTGAATAAACACTGACGCAGTACGGTTACAGAGTGAGTGACACTGACCCTGAATAAACACTGACTCTGTACGGTTACACAGTGAGTGACCCTTACCCTGCTGAATAAACCCTGACTCTGTACGGTTACACAGTGAGTGACCCTTACCCTGCTGAATAAGCACTGACTCTGTACGGTTACACAGTGAGTGACCCTTACCCTGCTGAATAAACCCTGACTTTGTACGGTTACACAGTGAGTGACACTGACCCTGAATAAACACTGACTCTGTACGGTTACACAGTGAGTGACACTGACCCTGAATAAACAATGACTCTGTACGGTTACACAGTGAGTGACACTGACCCTGAATAAACACTGACTCTGTACGGTTACACAGTGAGTGACCCTCACCCTGCTGAATAAACCCTGACTCTGTACACTTACACAGTGAGTGACCCTGACCCTGAATAAACACTGACTCTGTACGGTTACACAGTGAGTGACACTGACCCTGAATAAACACTGACTCTGTACGGTTACACAGTGAGTGACCCTTACCCTGCTGAACAATCACTGACTCTGTACGGTTACACAGTGAGTGACCCTTACCCTGCTGAATAAACACTAACTCTGTACGGTTACACAGTGAGTGACCCTTACCCTGCTGGATAAACACTGATTCTGTACAGTTACACGGTGAGTGACGCTGACCCTCAATAAACACTGACTTTGTACAGTAACACAGTGAGTGACCCTTACCCTGCTGAATAAACACTGACTCTGTACGGTTACACAGTGAGTGACCCTTACCCTGCTGAATCAACCCTGACTCTGTACGGTTACACAGTAAGTGACCCCTACCCTGAATAAACACTGACTCTGTACAGTTACACAGTGAGTGACCCTATCTCTGAATACACCCTGACTCTGTACAGTTACACAGTGACTGACCCTGACACTGCTGAATAAACACTGACTCTGTACGGTTACACAGTGAGTGACCCTTACCCTATTGAATAAACACTGACTCTGTACGGTTACACAGTGAGTGACCCTTACCCTGATGAATAAACCCTGACTCTATACAGTTACACAGGGAGTGACCCTGACCCTGAATAAACACTGACTTTGTACAGTTACACAGCGAGTGATCCTTACCCTGAATAAACACTGACTCTGTACAGTTACACAGGGAGTGACCCTTACCCTGAATAAACACTGACTCTGTACAGTTACACAGTGAGTGACCCTGACTCTGAATAAACCCTGACTCTGTACAGTTACACTGTGAGTGACACTGACCCTAAATAAACACTGACTCTGTACAGTTACACAGTGAGTGACCCTTACCCTGCTGAATAAACACTGACTCTGTACGGTTACACAGTGAGTGACCCTTACCCTGCTGAATAAACCCTGACTCTGTACGGTTACACAGTGAGTGACCCTTACCCTGCTGAATAAACCCTGACTTTGTACGATTACACAGTGAGTGACACTGACCCTGAATAAACACTGACGCAGTACGGTTACAGAGTGAGTAACACTGACCCTGAATAAACACTGACTCTGTACGGTTACACAGTGAGTGACCCTTACCCTGCTGAATAAACCCTGACTTTCTACGGTTACACAGTGAGTGACACTGACCCTGAATAAACACTGACTCTGTACGGTTACACAGTGAGTGACACTGACCCTGAATAAACACTGACTCTGTACGGTTACACAGTGAGTGACCCTTACCCTGCTGCATAAACACTGACTCTGTACAGTTACACAGTGAGTGACCCTTACCCTGCTGAATAAACACTGACTCTGTACGGTTACACAGTGAGTGACCCTTACCCTGCTGAATAAACACTGACTATGTACGGTTACACAGTGAGTGACCCTTACCCTGAATAAACACTGACTCTGTACAGTTACACAGTGAGTTACCTTTACCCTGCTGAATAAACACTGACTCTGTACGGTTACACAGTGAGTGACCCTGACCCTGCTGAATAAACCCTGACTCTGTACGGTTACACAGTGAGTGACCCTTACCCTGCTGAATAAGCACTGACTCTGTACGGTTACACAGTGAGTGACCCTTACCCTGCTGAATAAACCCTGACTCTGTACGGTTACACAGTGAGTGACCCTTACCCTGCTGAATAAACCCTGACTCTGTACACTTACACAGTGAGTGACCCGGACCCTGAATAAACACTGACTCTGTACGGTTACACAGTGAGTGACACTGACCCTGAATAAACACTGACTCTGTACGGTTACACAGTGAGTGACCCTTACCCTGCTGAACAATCACTGACTCTGTACGGTTACACAGTGAGTGACCCATACCCTGCTGAATAAACACTAACTCTGTACGGTTACACAGTGAGTGACCCTTACCCTGCTGGATAAACACTGATTCTGTACAGTTACACGGTGAGTGACGCTGACCCTCAATAAACACTGACTCTGTACAGTAACACAGTGAGTGACCCTTACCCTGCTGAATAAACACTAACTCTGTACGGTTACACAGTGAGTGACCCTTACCCTGCTGAATCAACCCTGACTCTGTACGGTTACACAGTAAGTGACCCCTACCCTGAATAAACACTGACTCTGTACAGTTACACAGTGAGTGACCCTATCTCTGAATACACCCTGACTCTGTACAGTTACACAGTGACTGACCCTGACACTGCTGAATAAACACTGACTCTGTACGGTTACACAGTGAGTGACCCTTACCCTATTGAATAAACACTGACTCTGTACGGTTACACAGTGAGTGACCCTTACCCTGCTGCATAAACACTGACTCTGTACGGTTACACAGTGAGTGACCCTTACCCTATTGAATAAACACTGACTCTGTACGGTTACACAGTGAGTGACCCTTACCCTGATGAATAAACCCTGACTCTATACAGTTACACAGGGAGTGACCTTGACCCTGAATAAACACTGACTTTGTACAGTTACACAGCGAGTGATCCTTACCCTGAATAAACACTGACTCTGTACAGTTACACAGGGAGTGACCCTTACCCTGAATAAACACTGACTCTGTACAGTTACACAGTGAGTGACCCTGACTCTGAATAAACCCTGACTCTGTACAGTTACACTGTGAGTGACCCTGACCCTGCTGAATAAACCCTGACTCTGTACGGTTACACAGTGAGTGACACTGACCCTGAATAAACACTGACTCTGTACGGTTACACAGTGAGTGACACTGACCCTGAATAAACACTGACTCTGTACGGTTACACAGTGAGTGACACTGACCCTGAATAAACACTGACTCTGTACGGTTACACAGTGAGTGACCCTTACCCTGCTGAATAAACCCAGACTCTGTACAGTTACACAGTGAGTGACCCTTACCCTGCTGGATAAACACTGACTCTGTACAGTTACACAGTGAGTGACCCTGACTCGGAATAAACACTGACTCTGTACAGTTACACAGTGAGTGACCCTTACCCTGCTGAATAAACACTGACTCTGTACGGTTACACAGTGAGTGACCCTTACCCTGCTGCATAAACACTGACTCTGTACAGTTACACAGTGAGTGACCCTTACCCTGCTGAATAAACACTGACTCTGTACGGTTACACAGTGAGTGACCCTTACCCTGCTGAATAAACACTGACTATGTACAGTTACACAGTGAGTGACCTTTACCCTGCTGAATAAACACTGACTCTGTACGGTTACACAGTGAGTGACCCTTACCCTGCTGAATAAACCCTGACTCTGTACGGTTACACAGTGAGTGACCCTTACCCTGCTGAATAAGCACTGACTCTGTACGGTTACACAGTGAGTGACCCTTACCCTGCTGAATAAACCCTGACTTTGTACGGTTACACAGTGACTGACCCTGACACTGCTGAATAAACACTGACTCTGTACGGTTACACAGTGAGTGACCCTTACCCTATTGAATAAACACTGACTCTGTACGGTTACACAGTGAGTGACCCTTACCCTGCTGCATAAACACTGACTCTGTACGGTTACACAGTGAGTGACCCTTACCCTATTGAATAAACACTGACTCTGTACGGTTACACAGTGAGTGACCCTTACCCTGATGAATAAACCCTGACTCTATACAGTTACACAGGGAGTGACCTTGACCCTGAATAAACACTGACTTTGTACAGTTACACAGCGAGTGATCCTTACCCTGAATAAACACTGACTCTGTACAGTTACACAGGGAGTGACCCTTACCCTGAATAAACACTGACTCTGTACAGTTACACAGTGAGTGACCCTGACTCTGAATAAACCCTGACTCTGTACAGTTACACTGTGAGTGACCCTGACCCTGCTGAATAAACCCTGACTCTGTACGGTTACACAGTGAGTGACACTGACCCTGAATAAACACTGACTCTGTACGGTTACACAGTGAGTGACACTGACCCTGAATAAACACTGACTCTGTACGGTTACACAGTGAGTGACACTGACCCTGAATAAACACTGACTCTGTACGGTTACACAGTGAGTGACCCTTACCCTGCTGAATAAACCCAGACTCTGTACAGTTACACAGTGAGTGACCCTTACCCTGCTGGATAAACACTGACTCTGTACAGTTACACAGTGAGTGACCCTGACTCGGAATAAACACTGACTCTGTACAGTTACACAGTGAGTGACCCTTACCCTGCTGAATAAACACTGACTCTGTACGGTTACACAGTGAGTGACCCTTACCCTGCTGCATAAACACTGACTCTGTACAGTTACACAGTGAGTGACCCTTACCCTGCTGAATAAACACTGACTCTGTACGGTTACACAGTGAGTGACCCTTACCCTGCTGAATAAACACTGACTATGTACAGTTACACAGTGAGTGACCTTTACCCTGCTGAATAAACACTGACTCTGTACGGTTACACAGTGAGTGACCCTTACCCTGCTGAATAAACCCTGACTCTGTACGGTTACACAGTGAGTGACCCTTACCCTGCTGAATAAGCACTGACTCTGTACGGTTACACAGTGAGTGACCCTTACCCTGCTGAATAAACCCTGACTTTGTACGGTTACACAGTGAGTGACACTGACCCTGAATAAACACTGACTCTGTACGGTTACACAGTGAGTGACACTGACCCTGAATAAACAATGACTCTGTACGGTTACACAGTGAGTGACACTGACCCTGAATAAACACTGACTCTGTACGGTTACACAGTGAGTGACCCTTACCCTGCCGAATAAACCCTGACTCTGTACACTTACACAGTGAGTGACCCTGACCCTGAATAAACACTGACTCTGTACGGTTACACAGTGAGTGACACTGACCCTGAATAAACACTGACTCTGTACGGTTACACAGTGAGTGACCCTTACCCTGCTGAACAATCACTGACTCTGTACGGTTACACAGTGA
Organism: Chiloscyllium punctatum; assembly: GCF_047496795.1. NCBI lineage: Eukaryota > Metazoa > Chordata > Chondrichthyes > Orectolobiformes > Hemiscylliidae > Chiloscyllium > Chiloscyllium punctatum. The sequence continues at coordinate 93,216,858 of NC_092757.1, read as the reverse complement.
GTGACCCTTACCCTGCTGAATAAACACTAACTCTGTACGGTTACACAGTGAGTGACCCTTACCCTGCTGGATAAACACTGATTCTGTACAGTTACACGGTGAGTGACGCTGACCCTCAATAAACACTGACTTTGTACAGTAACACAGTGAGTGACCCTTACCCTGCTGAATAAACACTGACTCTGTACGGTTACACAGTGAGTGACCCTTACCCTGCTGAATCAACCCTGACTCTGTACGGTTACACAGTAAGTGACCCCTACCCTGAATAAACACTGACTCTGTACAGTTACACAGTGAGTGACCCTATCTCTGAATACACCCTGACTCTGTACAGTTACACAGTGACTGACCCTGACACTGCTGAATAAACACTGACTCTGTACGGTTACACAGTGAGTGACCCTTACCCTATTGAATAAACACTGACTCTGTACGGTTACACAGTGAGTGACCCTTACCCTGATGAATAAACCCTGACTCTATACAGTTACACAGGGAGTGACCCTGACCCTGAATAAACACTGACTTTGTACAGTTACACAGCGAGTGATCCTTACCCTGAATAAACACTGACTCTGTACAGTTACACAGGGAGTGACCCTTACGCTGAATAAACACTGACTCTGTACAGTTACACAGTGAGTGACCCTGACTCTGAATAAACCCTGACTCTGTACAGTTACACTGTGAGTGACACTGACCCTAAATAAACACTGACTCTGTACAGTTACACAGTGAGTGACCCTTACCCTGCTGAATAAACACTGACTCTGTACGGTTACACAGTGAGTGACCCTTACCCTGCTGAATAAACCCTGACTCTGTACGGTTACACAGTGAGTGACCCTTACCCTGCTGAATAAACCCTGACTTTGTACGATTACACAGTGAGTGACACTGACCCTGAATAAACACTGACGCAGTACGGTTACAGAGTGAGTGACACTGACCCTGAATAAACACTGACTCTGTACGGTTACACAGTGAGTGACCCTTACCCTGCTGAATAAACCCTGACTCTGTACGGTTACACAGTGAGTGACCCTTACCCTGCTGAATAAGCACTGACTCTGTACGGTTACACAGTGAGTGACCCTTACCCTGCTGAATAAACCCTGACTTTGTACGGTTACACAGTGAGTGACACTGACCCTGAATAAACACTGACTCTGTACGGTTACACAGTGAGTGACACTGACCCTGAATAAACAATGACTCTGTACGGTTACACAGTGAGTGACACTGACCCTGAATAAACACTGACTCTGTACGGTTACACAGTGAGTGACCCTCACCCTGCTGAATAAACCCTGACTCTGTACACTTACACAGTGAGTGACCCTGACCCTGAATAAACACTGACTCTGTACGGTTACACAGTGAGTGACACTGACCCTGAATAAACACTGACTCTGTACGGTTACACAGTGAGTGACCCTTACCCTGCTGAACAATCACTGACTCTGTACGGTTACACAGTGAGTGACCCTTACCCTGCTGAATAAACACTAACTCTGTACGGTTACACAGTGAGTGACCCTTACCCTGCTGGATAAACACTGATTCTGTACAGTTACACGGTGAGTGACGCTGACCCTCAATAAACACTGACTTTGTACAGTAACACAGTGAGTGACCCTTACCCTGCTGAATAAACACTGACTCTGTACGGTTACACAGTGAGTGACCCTTACCCTGCTGAATCAACCCTGACTCTGTACGGTTACACAGTAAGTGACCCCTACCCTGAATAAACACTGACTCTGTACAGTTACACAGTGAGTGACCCTATCTCTGAATACACCCTGACTCTGTACAGTTACACAGTGACTGACCCTGACACTGCTGAATAAACACTGACTCTGTACGGTTACACAGTGAGTGACCCTTACCCTATTGAATAAACACTGACTCTGTACGGTTACACAGTGAGTGACCCTTACCCTGATGAATAAACCCTGACTCTATACAGTTACACAGGGAGTGACCCTGACCCTGAATAAACACTGACTTTGTACAGTTACACAGCGAGTGATCCTTACCCTGAATAAACACTGACTCTGTACAGTTACACAGGGAGTGACCCTTACCCTGAATAAACACTGACTCTGTACAGTTACACAGTGAGTGACCCTGACTCTGAATAAACCCTGACTCTGTACAGTTACACTGTGAGTGACACTGACCCTAAATAAACACTGACTCTGTACAGTTACACAGTGAGTGACCCTTACCCTGCTGAATAAACACTGACTCTGTACGGTTACACAGTGAGTGACCCTTACCCTGCTGAATAAACCCTGACTCTGTACGGTTACACAGTGAGTGACCCTTACCCTGCTGAATAAACCCTGACTTTGTACGATTACACAGTGAGTGACACTGACCCTGAATAAACACTGACGCAGTACGGTTACAGAGTGAGTAACACTGACCCTGAATAAACACTGACTCTGTACGGTTACACAGTGAGTGACCCTTACCCTGCTGAATAAACCCTGACTTTCTACGGTTACACAGTGAGTGACACTGACCCTGAATAAACACTGACTCTGTACGGTTACACAGTGAGTGACACTGACCCTGAATAAACACTGACTCTGTACGGTTACACAGTGAGTGACCCTGACCCTGAATAAACACTGACTCTGTACGGTTACACAGTGAGTGACCCTTACCCTGCTGAATAAACCCTGACTCTGTACACTTACACAGTGAGTGACCCTGACCGTGAATAAACACTGACTCTGTACGGTTACACAGTGAGTGACACTGACCCTGAATAAACACTGACTCTGTACGGTTACACAGTGAGTGACCCTTACCCTGCTGAATAAACCCAGACTCTGTACAGTTACACAGTGAGTGACCCTTACCCTGCTGAATAAACACTGACTCTGTACAGTTACACAGTGAGTGACCCTGACTCTGAATAAACACTGACTCTGTACAGTTACACAGTGAGTGACCCTGACTCTGAATACACACTGACTCTGTACAGTTACACAGTGAGTGACCCTTACCCTGCTGAATAAACACTGACTCTGTACGGTTACACAGTGAGTGACCCTTACCCTGCTGAATCAACCCTGACTCTGTACGGTTACACAGTAAGTGACCCCTACCCTGAATAAACACTGACTCTGTACAGTTACACAGTGAGTGACCCTATCTCTGAATACACCCTGACTCTGTACAGTTACACAGTGACTGACCCTGACACTGCTGAATAAACACTGACTCTGTACGGTTACACAGTGAGTGACCCTTACCCTATTGAATAAACACTGACTCTGTACGGTTACACAGTGAGTGACCCTTACCCTGATGAATAAACCCTGACTCTATACAGTTACACAGGGAGTGACCCTGACCCTGAATAAACACTGACTTTGTACAGTTACACAGCGAGTGATCCTTACCCTGAATAAACACTGACTCTGTACAGTTACACAGGGAGTGACCCTTACCCTGAATAAACACTGACTCTGTACAGTTACACAGTGAGTGACCCTGACTCTGAATAAACCCTGACTCTGTACAGTTACACTGTGAGTGACACTGACCCTAAATAAACACTGACTCTGTACAGTTACACAGTGAGTGACCCTTACCCTGCTGAATAAACACTGACTCTGTACGGTTACACAGTGAGTGACCCTTACCCTGCTGAATAAACCCTGACTCTGTACGGTTACACAGTGAGTGACCCTTACCCTGCTGAATAAACCCTGACTTTGTACGATTACACAGTGAGTGACACTGACCCTGAATAAACACTGACTCTGTACGGTTACAGAGTGAGTAACACTGACCCTGAATAAACACTGACTCTGTACGGTTACACAGTGAGTGACCCTTACCCTGCTGAATAAACCCTGACTTTCTACGGTTACACAGTGAGTGACACTGACCCTGAATAAACACTGCCTCTGTACGGTTACACAGTGAGTGACACTGACCCTGAATAAACACTGACTCTGTACGGTTACACAGTGAGTGACCCTGACCCTGAATAAACACTGACTCTGTACGGTTACACAGTGAGTGACCCTTACCCTGCTGAATAAACCCTGACTCTGTACACTTACACAGTGAGTGACCCTGACCGTGAATAAACACTGACTCTGTACGGTTACACAGTGAGTGACACTGACCCTGAATAAACACTGACTCTGTACGGTTACACAGTGAGTGACCCTTACCCTGCTGAATAAACCCAGACTCTGTACAGTTACACAGTGAGTGACCCTTACCCTGCTGAATAAACACTGACTCTGTACAGTTACACAGTGAGTGACCCTGACTCTGAATAAACACTGACTCTGTACAGTTACACAGTGAGTGACCCTGACTCTGAATACACACTGACTCTGTACAGTTACACAGTGAGTGACCCTTACCCTGCTGAATAAACCCTGACTCTGTACGGTTACACAGTGAGTGACCCTTACCCTGCTGAATAAACACTGACTCTGTACGGTTACACAGTGAGTGACCCTTACCCTGCTGAATCAACCCTGACTCTGTACGGTTACACAGTAAGTGACCCTTACCCTGAATAAACACTGACTCTGTACAGTTACACAGTGAGTGACCCTATCTATGAATACACCCTGACTCTGTACAGTTACACAGTGACTGACCCTGACACTGCTGAATAAACACTGACTCTGTACGGTTACACAGTGAGTGACCCTTACCCTATTGAATAAACACTGACTCTGTACGGTTACACAGTGAGTGACCCTTACCCTGATGAATAAACCCTGACTCTATACAGTTACACAGGGAGTGACCCTGACCCTGAATAAACACTGACTTTGTACAGTTACACAGCGAGTGATCCTTACCCTGAATAAACACTGACTCTGTACAGTTACACAGGGAGTGACCCTTACCCTGAATAAACACTGACTCTGTACAGTTACACAGTGAGTGACCCTGACTCTGAATAAACCCTGACTCTGTACAGTTACACTGTGAGTGACCCTGACGCTAAATAAACACTGACTCTGTACGGTTACACAGTGAGTGACCCTTACCCTGCTGAATAAACACTGACTCTGTACAGTTACACAGTGAGTGACCCTGACTCTGAATACACACTGACTCTGTACAGTTACACAGTGAGTGACCCTTACCCTGCTGAATAAACACTGACTCTGTACGGTTACACAGTGAGTGACCCTTACCCTGCTGCATAAACACTGACTCTGTACAGTTACACAGTGAGTCACCCTTACCCTGCTGAATAAACACTGACGCTGTACGGTTACACAGCGAGTGACCCTTACCCTGCTGAATAAACACTGACTCTGTACGGTTACACAGTGAGTGACCCTTACCCTGCTGAATAAACACTGACTCTGTACAGTTACACAGTGAGTGACCCTTACCCTGCTGAATAAACACTGACTCTGTACGGTTACACAGCGAGTGACCCTTACCCTGCTGAATAAACACTGACTCTGTACAGTTACACAGTGAGTGACCCTTACCCTGCTGAATAAACACTGACTCTGTACAGTTACACAGTGAGTGACCCTTACCCTGCTGAATAAACCCTGACGCTGTACGGTTACACAGTGAGTGACCCTTACCCTGCTGAATAAGCACTGACTGTGTACGGCACACAGTGAGTGACCCTTACCCTGCTGAATAAACCCTGACTTTGTACGGTTACACAGTGAGTGACACTGACCCTGAATAAACACTGACTCTGTACGGTTACACAGTGAGTGACACTGACCCTGAATAAACAATGACTCTGTACGGTTACACAGTGAGTGACACTGACCCTGAATAAACACTGACTCTGTACGGTTACACAGTGAGTGACCCTTACCCTGCCGAATAAACCCTGACTCTGTACACTTACACAGTGAGTGACCCTGACCCTGAATAAACACTGACTCTGTACGGTTACACAGTGAGTGACACTGACCCTGAATAAACACTGACTCTGTACGGTTACACAGTGAGTGACCCTTACCCTGCTGAATAAACCCTGACTCTGTACACTTACACAGTGAGTGACCCTTACCCCACTGAATAAACACTGACTCTGTACAGTTACACAGTGAGTGACCCTGACCCTGAATAAACACTGACTCTGTACGGTTACACAGTGAGTGACACTGAACCTGAATAAACACTGACTCTGTACGGTTACACAGTGAGTGACCCTTACCCTGCTGAATAAACCCTGACTCTGTACAGTTACACAGTGAGTGACCCTTACCCTGCTGAATAAACACTGACTCTGTACAGTTACACAGTGAGTGACCCTGACTCTGAATAAACACTGATTCTGTACAGTTACACAGTGAGTGACCCTTACCCTGCTGAATAAACACTGACTCTGTACGGTTACACAGTGAGTGACCCTTACCCTGCTGCATAAACACTGACTCTGTACAGTTACACAGTGAGTGACCCTTACCCTGCTGAATAAACACTGACTCTGTACGGTTACACAGTGAGTGACCCTTACCCTGCTGAATAAACACTGACTATGTACGGTTACACAGTGAGTGACCCTTACCCTGAATAAACACTGACTCTGTACAGTTACACAGTGAGTTACCTTTACCCTGCTGAATAAACACTGACTCTGTACGGTTACACAGTGAGTGACCCTGACCCTGCTGAATAAACCCTGACTCTGTACGGTTACACAGTGAGTGACCCTTACCCTGCTGAATAAGCACTGACTCTGTACGGTTACACAGTGAGTGACCCTTACCCTGCTGAATAAACCCTGACTCTGTACGGTTACACAGTGAGTGACCCTTACCCTGCTGAATAAACCCTGACTCTATACACTTACACAGTGAGTGACCCGGACCCTGAATAAACACTGACTCTGTACGGTTACACAGTGAGTGACACTGACCCTGAATAAACACTGACTCTGTACGGTTACACAGTGAGTGACCCTTACCCTGCTGAACAATCACTGACTCTGTACGGTTACACAGTGAGTGACCCATACCCTGCTGAATAAACACTAACTCTGTACGGTTACACAGTGAGTGACCCTTACCCTGCTGGATAAACACTGATTCTGTACAGTTACACGGTGAGTGACGCTGACCCTCAATAAACACTGACTCTGTACAGTAACACAGTGAGTGACCCTTACCCTGCTGAATAAACACTAACTCTGTACGGTTACACAGTGAGTGACCCTTACCCTGCTGAATCAACCCTGACTCTGTACGGTTACACAGTAAGTGACCCCTACCCTGAATAAACACTGACTCTGTACAGTTACACAGTGAGTGACCCTATCTCTGAATACACCCTGACTCTGTACAGTTACACAGTGACTGACCCTGACACTGCTGAATAAACACTGACTCTGTACGGTTACACAGTGAGTGACCCTTACCCTATTGAATAAACACTGACTCTGTACGGTTACACAGTGAGTGACCCTTACCCTGCTGCATAAACACTGACTCTGTACGGTTACACAGTGAGTGACCCTTACCCTATTGAATAAACACTGACTCTGTACGGTTACACAGTGAGTGACCCTTACCCTGATGAATAAACCCTGACTCTATACAGTTACACAGGGAGTGACCTTGACCCTGAATAAACACTGACTTTGTACAGTTACACAGCGAGTGATCCTTACCCTGAATAAACACTGACTCTGTACAGTTACACAGGGAGTGACCCTTACCCTGAATAAACACTGACTCTGTACAGTTACACAGGGAGTGACCCTTACCCTGAATAAACACTGACTCTGTACAGTTACACAGTGAGTGACCCTGACTCTGAATAAACCCTGACTCTGTACAGTTACACTGTGAGTGACCCTGACCCTGCTGAATAAACCCTGACTCTGTACGGTTACACAGTGAGTGACACTGACCCTGAATAAACACTGACTCTGTACGGTTACACAGTGAGTGACACTGACCCTGAATAAACACTGACTCTGTACGGTTACACAGTGAGTGACACTGACCCTGAATAAACACTGACTCTGTACGGTTACACAGTGAGTGACCCTTACCCTGCTGAATAAACCCAGACTCTGTACAGTTACACAGTGAGTGACCCTTACCCTGCTGGATAAACACTGACTCTGTACAGTTACACAGTGAGTGACCCTGACTCGGAATAAACACTGACTCTGTACAGTTACACAGTGAGTGACCTTTACCCTGCTGAATAAACACTGACTCTGTACGGTTACACAGTGAGTGACCCTTACCCTGCTGCATAAACACTGACTCTGTACAGTTACACAGTGAGTGACCCTTACCCTGCTGAATAAACACTGACTCTGTACGGTTACACAGTGAGTGACCCTTACCCTGCTGAATAAACACTGACTATGTACGGTTACACAGTGAGTTACCTTTACCCTGCTGAATAAACACTGACTCTGTACGGTTACACAGTGAGTGACCCTTACCCTGCTGAATAAACCCTGACTCTGTACGGTTACACAGTGAGTGACCCTTACCCTGCTGAATAAGCACTGACTCTGTACGGTTACACAGTGAGTGACCCTTACCCTGCTGAATAAACCCTGACTTTGTACGGTTACACAGTGAGTGACACTGACCCTGAATAAACACTGACTCTGTACGGTTACACAGTGAGTGACACTGACCCTGAATAAACAATGACTCTGTACGGTTACACAGTGAGTGACACTGACCCTGAATAAACACTGACTCTGTACGGTTACACAGTGAGTGACCCTTACCCTGCGGAATAAACCCTGACTCTGTACACTTACACAGTGAGTGACCCTGACCCTGAATAAACACTGACTCTGTACGGTTACACAGTGAGTGACACTGACCCTGAATAAACACTGACTCTGTACGGTTACACAGTGAGTGACCCTTACCCTGCTGAACAATCACTGACTCTGTACGGTTACACAGTGAGTGACCCTTACCCTGCTGAATAAACACTAACTCTGTACGGTTACACAGTGAGTGACCCTTACCCTGCTGGATAAACACTGATTCTGTACAGTTACACGGTGAGTGACGCTGACCCTCAATAAACACTGACTTTGTACAGTAACACAGTGAGTGACCCTTACCATGCTGAATAAACACTGACTCTGTACGGTTACACAGTGAGTGACCCTTACCCTGCTGAATCAACCCTGACTCTGTACGGTTACACAGTAAGTGACCCCTACCCTGAATAAACACTGACTCTGTACAGTTACACAGTGAGTGACCCTATCTCTGAATACACCCTGACTCTGTACAGTTACACAGTGACTGACCCTGACACTGCTGAATAAACACTGACTCTGTACGGTTACACAGTGAGTGACCCTTACCCTATTGAATAAACACTGACTCTGTACGGTTACACAGTGAGTGACCCTTACCCTGATGAATAAACCCTGACTCTATACAGTTACACAGGGAGTGACCCTGACCCTGAATAAACACTGACTTTGTACAGTTACACAGCGAGTGATCCTTACCCTGAATAAACACTGACTCTGTACAGTTACACAGGGAGTGACCCTTACCCTGAATAAACACTGACTCTGTACAGTTACACAGTGAGTGACCCTGACTCTGAATAAACCCTGACTCTGTACAGTTACACTGTGAGTGACACTGACCCTAAATAAACACTGACTCTGTACAGTTACACAGTGAGTGACCCTTACCCTGCTGAATAAACACTGACTCTGTACGGTTACACAGTGAGTGACCCTTACCCTGCTGAATAAACCCTGACTCTGTACGGTTACACAGTGAGTGACCCTTACCCTGCTGAATAAACCCTGACTTTGTACGATTACACAGTGAGTGACACTGACCCTGAATAAACACTGACGCAGTACGGTTACAGAGTGAGTGACACTGACCCTGAATAAACACTGACTCTGTACGGTTACACAGTGAGTGACCCTTACCCTGCTGAATAAACCCTGACTCTGTACGGTTACACAGTGAGTGACCCTTACCCTGCTGAATAAGCACTGACTCTGTACGGTTACACAGTGAGTGACCCTTACCCTGCTGAATAAACCCTGACTTTGTACGGTTACACAGTGAGTGACACTGACCCTGAATAAACACTGACTCTGTACGGTTACACAGTGAGTGACACTGACCCTGAATAAACAATGACTCTGTACGGTTACACAGTGAGTGACACTGACCCTGAATAAACACTGACTCTGTACGGTTACACAGTGAGTGACCCTCACCCTGCTGAATAAACCCTGACTCTGTACACTTACACAGTGAGTGACCCTGACCCTGAATAAACACTGACTCTGTACGGTTACACAGTGAGTGACACTGACCCTGAATAAACACTGACTCTGTACGGTTACACAGTGAGTGACCCTTACCCTGCTGAACAATCACTGACTCTGTACGGTTACACAGTGAGTGACCCTTACCCTGCTGAATAAACACTAACTCTGTACGGTTACACAGTGAGTGACCCTTACCCTGCTGGATAAACACTGATTCTGTACAGTTACACGGTGAGTGACGCTGACCCTCAATAAACACTGACTTTGTACAGTAACACAGTGAGTGACCCTTACCCTGCTGAATAAACACTGACTCTGTACGGTTACACAGTGAGTGACCCTTACCCTGCTGAATCAACCCTGACTCTGTACGGTTACACAGTAAGTGACCCCTACCCTGAATAAACACTGACTCTGTACAGTTACACAGTGAGTGACCCTATCTCTGAATACACCCTGACTCTGTACAGTTACACAGTGACTGACCCTGACACTGCTGAATAAACACTGACTCTGTACGGTTACACAGTGAGTGACCCTTACCCTATTGAATAAACACTGACTCTGTACGGTTACACAGTGAGTGACCCTTACCCTGATGAATAAACCCTGACTCTATACAGTTACACAGGGAGTGACCCTGACCCTGAATAAACACTGACTTTGTACAGTTACACAGCGAGTGATCCTTACCCTGAATAAACACTGACTCTGTACAGTTACACAGGGAGTGACCCTTACCCTGAATAAACACTGACTCTGTACAGTTACACAGTGAGTGACCCTGACTCTGAATAAACCCTGACTCTGTACAGTTACACTGTGAGTGACACTGACCCTAAATAAACACTGACTCTGTACAGTTACACAGTGAGTGACCCTTACCCTGCTGAATAAACACTGACTCTGTACGGTTACACAGTGAGTGACCCTTACCCTGCTGAATAAACCCTGACTCTGTACGGTTACACAGTGAGTGACCCTTACCCTGCTGAATAAACCCTGACTTTGTACGATTACACAGTGAGTGACACTGACCCTGAATAAACACTGACGCAGTACGGTTACAGAGTGAGTAACACTGACCCTGAATAAACACTGACTCTGTACGGTTACACAGTGAGTGACCCTTACCCTGCTGAATAAACCCTGACTTTCTACGGTTACACAGTGAGTGACACTGACCCTGAATAAACACTGACTCTGTACGGTTACACAGTGAGTGACACTGACCCTGAATAAACACTGACTCTGTACGGTTACACAGTGAGTGACCCTGACCCTGAATAAACACTGACTCTGTACGGTTACACAGTGAGTGACCCTTACCCTGCTGAATAAACCCTGACTCTGTACACTTACACAGTGAGTGACCCTGACCGTGAATAAACACTGACTCTGTACGGTTACACAGTGAGTGACACTGACCCTGAATAAACACTGACTCTGTACGGTTACACAGTGAGTGACCCTTACCCTGCTGAATAAACCCAGACTCTGTACAGTTACACAGTGAGTGACCCTTACCCTGCTGAATAAACACTGACTCTGTACAGTTACACAGTGAGTGACCCTGACTCTGAATAAACACTGACTCTGTACAGTTACACAGTGAGTGACCCTGACTCTGAATACACACTGACTCTGTACAGTTACACAGTGAGTGACCCTTACCCTGCTGAATAAACACTGACTCTGTACGGTTACACAGTGAGTGACCCTTACCCTGCTGAATCAACCCTGACTCTGTACGGTTACACAGTAAGTGACCCCTACCCTGAATAAACACTGACTCTGTACAGTTACACAGTGAGTGACCCTATCTCTGAATACACCCTGACTCTGTACAGTTACACAGTGACTGACCCTGACACTGCTGAATAAACACTGACTCTGTACGGTTACACAGTGAGTGACCCTTACCCTATTGAATAAACACTGACTCTGTACGGTTACACAGTGAGTGACCCTTACCCTGATGAATAAACCCTGACTCTATACAGTTACACAGGGAGTGACCCTGACCCTGAATAAACACTGACTTTGTACAGTTACACAGCGAGTGATCCTTACCCTGAATAAACACTGACTCTGTACAGTTACACAGGGAGTGACCCTTACCCTGAATAAACACTGACTCTGTACAGTTACACAGTGAGTGACCCTGACTCTGAATAAACCCTGACTCTGTACAGTTACACTGTGAGTGACACTGACCCTAAATAAACACTGACTCTGTACAGTTACACAGTGAGTGACCCTTACCCTGCTGAATAAACACTGACTCTGTACGGTTACACAGTGAGTGACCCTTACCCTGCTGAATAAACCCTGACTCTGTACGGTTACACAGTGAGTGACCCTTACCCTGCTGAATAAACCCTGACTTTGTACGATTACACAGTGAGTGACACTGACCCTGAATAAACACTGACTCTGTACGGTTACAGAGTGAGTAACACTGACCCTGAATAAACACTGACTCTGTACGGTTACACAGTGAGTGACCCTTACCCTGCTGAATAAACCCTGACTTTCTACGGTTACACAGTGAGTGACACTGACCCTGAATAAACACTGACTCTGTACGGTTACACAGTGAGTGACACTGACCCTGAATAAACACTGACTCTGTACGGTTACACAGTGAGTGACCCTGACCCTGAATAAACACTGACTCTGTACGGTTACACAGTGAGTGACCCTTACCCTGCTGAATAAACCCTGACTCTGTACACTTACACAGTGAGTGACCCTGACCGTGAATAAACACTGACTCTGTACGGTTACACAGTGAGTGACACTGACCCTGAATAAACACTGACTCTGTACGGTTACACAGTGAGTGACCCTTACCCTGCTGAATAAACCCAGACTCTGTACAGTTACACAGTGAGTGACCCTTACCCTGCTGAATAAACACTGACTCTGTACAGTTACACAGTGAGTGACCCTGACTCTGAATAAACACTGACTCTGTACAGTTACACAGTGAGTGACCCTGACTCTGAATACACACTGACTCTGTACAGTTACACAGTGAGTGACCCTTACCCTGCTGAATAAACACTGACTCTGTACGGTTACACAGTGAGTGACCCTTACCCTGCTGCATAAACACTGACTCTGTACAGTTACACAGTGAGTGACCCTTACCCTGCTGAATAAACACTGACTCTGTACGGTTACACAGTGAGTGACCCTTACCCTGCTGAATAAACACTGACTATGTACAGTTACACAGTGAGTTACCTTTACCCTGCTGAACAATCACTGACTCTGTACGGTAACACAGTGAGTGACCCTTACCCTGCTGAATAAGCACTGACTCTGTACGGTTACACAGTGAGTGATCCTTACCCTGCTGAATAAACACTGACTCTGTACAGTTACACAGGGAGTGACCCTGACTCTGAATAAACACTGACTCTGTCCAGTTACACAGTGAGTGACCCTTACCCTGCTGAATAAACACGGACTCTGTACGGTTACACAGTGAGTGACCCTTACCCTGCTGCATAAACACTGACTCTGTACAGTTACACAGTGAGTGACCCTGACCCTGCTGAATAAACACTGACTCTGTACGGTTACACAGTGAGTGACCCTTACCCTGCTGAATAAGCACTGACTCTGTACGGTTACACAGTGAGTGACCCTTACCCGGCTGAATAAACACTGACTCTGTACAGTTACACAGTGAGTGACCCTTACCCTGCTGAATAAACACTGACTCTGTACGGTTACACAGTGAGTGACCCTTACCCTGCTGAATAAACACTGACTCTGTACAGTTACACAGTGAGTGACCCTTACCCTGCTGAATAAACCCTGACTCTGTACGGTTACACAGTGAGTGACCCTTACCCTGCTGAATAAGCACTGACTCTGTACGGTTACACAGTGAGTGACCCTTACCCTGCTGAATAAACCCTGACTTTGTACGGTTACACAGTGAGTGACACTGACCCTGAATAAACACTGACTCTGTACGGTTACACAGTGAGTGACACTGACCCTGAATAAACAATGACTCTGTACGGTTACACAGTGAGTGACACTGACCCTGAATAAACACTGACTCTGTACGGTTACACAGTGAGTGACCCTTACCCTGCTGAATAAACCCTGACTCTGTACACTTACACAGTGAGTGACCCTGACCCTGAATAAACACTGACTCTGTACGGTTACACAGTGAGTGACACTGACCCTGAATAAACACTGACACTGTACGGTTACAAAATGAGTGACCCTTACCCTGCTGAACAATCACTGACTCTGTACGGTTACACAGTGAGTGACCCTTACCCTGCTGAATAAACACTAACTCTGTACGGTTACACAGTGAGTGACCCTTACCCTGCTGGATAAACACTGATTCTGTACAGTTACACGGTGAGTGACGCTGACCCTCAATAAACACTGACTTTGTACAGTAACACAGTGAGTGACCCTTACCCTGCTGAATAAACACTGACTCTGTACGGTTACACAGTGAGTGACCCTTACCCTGCTGAATCAACCCTGACTCTGTACGGTTACACAGTAAGTGACCCCTACCCTGAATAAACACTGACTCTGTACAGTTACACAGTGAGTGACCCTATCTCTGAATACACCCTGACTCTGTACAGTTACACAGTGACTGACCCTGACACTGCTGAATAAACACTGACTCTGTACGGTTACACAGTGAGTGACCCTTACCCTATTGAATAAACACTGACTCTGTACGGTTACACAGTGAGTGACCCTTACCCTGATGAATAAACCCTGACTCTATACAGTTACACAGGGAGTGACCCTGACCCTGAATAAACACTGACTTTGTACAGTTACACAGCGAGTGATCGTTACCCTGAATAAACACTGACTCTGTACAGTTACACAGGGAGTGACCCTTACCCTGAATAAACACTGACTCTGTACGGTTACACAGTGAGTGACCCTTACCCTGCTGAATAAACCCTGACTCTGTACGGTTACACAGTGAGTGACCCTTACCCTGCTGAATAAACCCTGACTTTGTACGGTTACACAGTGAGTGACACTGACCCTGAATAAACACTGACGCAGTACGGTTACAGAGTGAGTGACACTGACCCTGAATAAACACTGACTCTGTACGGTTACACAGTGAGTGACCCTTACCCTGCTGAATAAACCCTGACTTTGTACGGTTACACAGTGAGTGACACTGACCCTGAATAAACACTGACTCTGTACGGTTACACAGTGAGTGACACTGACCCTGAATAAACACTGACTCTGTACGGTTACACAGTGAGTGACCCTTACCCTGCTGAATAAACCCTGACTCTGTACAGTTACACAGTGAGTGACCCTTACCCTGCTGAATAAACCCTGACTCTGTACGGTTACACAGTGAGTGACCCTTACCCTGCTGAATAAGCACTGACTCTGTACGGTTACACAGTGAGTGACCCTTACCCTGCTGAACAATCACTGACTCTGTACGGTAACACAGTGAGTGACCCTTACCCTGCTGAATAAGCACTGACTCTGTACGGTTACACAGTGAGTGACCCTTACCCTGCTGAATAAACACTGACTCTGTACAGTTACACAGTGAGTGACCCTTACCCTGCTGAATAAACCCTGACTCTGTACGGTTACACAGTGAGTGACCCTTACCCTGCTGAATAAGCACTGACTCTGTACGGTTACACAGTGAGTGACCCTTACCCTGCTGAATAAACCCTGACTTTGTACGGTTACACAGTGAGTGACACTGACCCTGAATAAACACTGACTCTGTACGGTTACACAGTGAGTGACACTGACCCTGAATAAACACTGACTCTGTACGGTTACACAGTGAGTGACACTGACCCTGAATAAACACTGACTCTGTACGGTTACACAGTGAGTGACCCTTACCCTGCTGAATAAACCCTGACTCTGTACACTTACACAGTGAGTGACCCTGACCCTGAATAAACACTGACTCTGTACGGTTACACAGTGAGTGACACTGACCCTGAATAAACACTGACTCTGTACGGTTACACAGTGAGTGACCCTTACCCTGCTGAATAAACCCAGACTCTGTACAGTTACACAGTGAGTGACCCTTACCCTGCTGAATAAACACTGACTCTGTACAGTTACACAGTGAGTGACCCTGACCCTGAATAAACACTGACTCTGTACAGTTAACAGTAAGTGACCCTTACCCTATTGAATAAACACTGACTCTGTACAGTTACACAGTGAGTGACCCTTGCCCTGCTGAATAAACACTGACTCTGTACAGTTACACAGTGAGTGACCCTGACCCTCCTGAATAAACACTGATTCTGTACGGTTACACAGTGAGTGACCCTGACCCTGAATAATCACTGACACTGTATAGGTACACAGTGAGTGACCCTTACCCTGCTGAATAAACCCTGACTCTGTACGGTTACACAGTGAGTGACCCATAACCTGCTGAATAAACACTGACTCTGTACGGTTACACAGTGAGTGACCCTTACCCTGCTGCATAAACACTGACTCTGTACGGTTACACAGTGAGTGACCCTTACTCTGCTGTATAAATACTGACTCTGTACGGTTACACAGTGAGTGACCCTTACCCTGCTGAATAAACACTAACTCTGTACGGTTATACAGTGAGCGACCCTTACCCTGCTGGATAAACACTGATTCTGTACAATTACACGGTGAGTGACCCTGACTCTCAATAAACACTGACTTTGTACAGTAACACAGTGAGTGACCCTTACCCTGCTGAATAAACACTGACTCTGTACGGTTACACAGTGAGTGACCCTTACCCTGCTGAATCAACCCTGACTCTGTACGGTTACACAGTGAGTGACCCTTACCCTGCTGAATAAACACTGACTCTGTACGGTTACACAGTGAGTGACCGTGACCCTGAATAAACACTGACTCTGTACAGTTACACGGTGAGTGACCCTGACCCTCAATAAACACAGACTCTGTACGGTTACACAGTGAGTGACCCTTACCCTGCTGAATCAACCCTGACTCTGTACGGTTACACAGTAAGTGACCGCTACCCTGAATAAACACTGACTCTGTACAGTTACACAGTGAGTGACCCTATCTCTGAATACACCCTGACTCTGTACAGTTACACAGTAAGTGACCCCTACCCTGAATAAACACTGACTCTGTACGGTTACACAGTGAGTGACCCTAACCCTATTGAATAAACACTGACTCTGTACGGTTACACAGTGAGTGACCCTTACCCTGCTGCATAAACACTGACTGTGTACAGTTACACAGTGACCGTTACCCTGATGAATAAACCCTGACTCTATACAGTTACACAGGGAGTGACCCTTACCCTGAATAAACACTGATTCTGTACAGTTACACAGTGAGTGACCCTTAACCTACTGAATAAACACTGACTCTGTACAGTTACACGGTGAGTGACCCTGACCCTGAATAAACACTGACTTTGTACAGTTACACAGCGAGTGACCCTTACCCTGAATAAACACTGACTCTGTACAGTTACACAGTGAGTGACCCTGACTCTGAATAAACCCTGACTCTGTACAGTTACACTGTGAGTGACCCTGACACTGCTGAATAAACACTGACTCTGTACGGTTACACAGTGAGTGACCCTTACCCTGCTGAATAAACCCTGACTTTGTACGATTACACAGTGAGTGACACTGACCCTGAATAAACACTGACGCAGTACGGTTACAGAGTGAGTAACACTGACCCTGAATAAACACTGACTCTGTACGGTTACACAGTGAGTGACCCTTACCCTGCTGAATAAACCCTGACTTTCTACGGTTACACAGTGAGTGACACTGACCCTGAATAAACACTGACTCTGTACGGTTACACAGTGAGTGACACTGACCCTGAATAAACACTGACTCTGTACGGTTACACAGTGAGTGACCCTGACCCTGAATAAACACTGACTCTGTACGGTTACACAGTGAGTGACCCTTACCCTGCTGAATAAACCCTGACTCTGTACACTTACACAGTGAGTGACCCTGACCCTGAATAAACACTGACTCTGTACGGTTACACAGTGAGTGACACTGACCCTGAATAAACACTGACTCTGTACGGTTACACAGTGAGTGACCCTTACCCTGCTGAATAAACCCAGACTCTGTACAGTTACACAGTGAGTGACCCTTACCCTGCTGAATAAACACTGACTCTGTACAGTTACACAGTGAGTGACCCTGACTCTGAATAAACACTGACTCTGTACAGTTACACAGTGAGTGACCCTGACTCTGAATACACACTGACTCTGTACAGTTACACAGTGAGTGACCCTTACCCTGCTGAATAAACACTGACTCTGTACGGTTACACAGTGAGTGACCCTTACCCTGCTGCATAAACACTGACTCTGTACAGTTACACAGTGAGTGACCCTTACCCTGCTGAATAAACACTGACTCTGTACGGTTACACAGTGAGTGACCCTTACCCTGCTGAATAAACACTGACTATGTACAGTTACACAGTGAGTTACCTTTACCCTGCTGAACAATCACTGACTCTGTACGGTAACACAGTGAGTGACCCTTACCCTGCTGAATAAGCACTGACTCTGTACGGTTACACAGTGAGTGACCCTTACCCTGCTGAATAAACACTGACTCTGTACATTTACACAGTGAGTGACCCTGACTCTGAATAAACACTGACTCTGTCCAGTTACACAGTGAGTGACCCTTACCCTGCTGAATAAACACGGACTCTGTACGGTTACACAGTGAGTGACCCTTACCCTGCTGCATAAACACTGACTCTGTACAGTTACACAGTGAGTGACCCTGACCCTGCTGAATAAACACTGACTCTGTACGGTTACACAGTGAGTGACCCTTACCCTGCTGAATAAGCACTGACTCTGTACGGTTACACAGTGAGTGACCCTTACCCGGCTGAATAAACACTGACTCTGTACAGTTACACAGTGAGTGACCCTTCCCCTGCTGAATAAACACTGACTCTGTACGGTTACACAGTGAGTGACCCTTACCCTGCTGAATAAACACTGACTCTGTACAGTTACACAGTGAGTGACCCTTACCCTGCTGAATAAACCCTGACTCTGTACGGTTACACAGTGAGTGACCCTTACCCTGCTGAATAAGCACTGACTCTGTACGGTTACACAGTGAGTGACCCTTACCCTGCTGAATAAACCCTGACTTTGTACGGTTACACAGTGAGTGACACTGACCCTGAATAAACACTGACTCTGTACGGTTACACAGTGAGTGACACTGACCCTGAATAAACAATGACTCTGTACGGTTACACAGTGAGTGACACTGACCCTGAATAAACACTGACTCTGTACGGTTACACAGTGAGTGACCCTTACCCTGCTGAATAAACCCTGACTCTGTACACTTACACAGTGAGTGACCCTGACCCTGAATAAACACTGACTCTGTACGGTTACACAGTGAGTGACACTGACCCTGAATAAACACTGACACTGTACGGTTACAAAATGAGTGACCCTTACCCTGCTGAACAATCACTGACTCTGTACGGTTACACAGTGAGTGACCCTTACCCTGCTGAATAAACACTAACTCTGTACGGTTACACAGTGAGTGACCCTTACCCTGCTGGATAAACACTGATTCTGTACAGTTACACGGTGAGTGACGCTGACCCTCAATAAACACTGACTTTGTACAGTAACACAGTGAGTGACCCTTACCCTGCTGAATAAACACTGACTCTGTACGGTTACACAGTGAGTGACCCTTACCCTGCTGAATCAACCCTGACTCTGTACGGTTACACAGTAAGTGACCCCTACCCTGAATAAACACTGACTCTGTACAGTTACACAGTGAGTGACCCTATCTCTGAATACACCCTGACTCTGTACAGTTACACAGTGACTGACCCTGACACTGCTGAATAAACACTGACTCTGTACGGTTACACAGTGAGTGACCCTTACCCTATTGAATAAACACTGACTCTGTACGGTTACACAGTGAGTGACCCTTACCCTGATGAATAAACCCTGACTCTATACAGTTACACAGGGAGTGACCCTGACCCTGAATAAACACTGACTTTGTACAGTTACACAGCGAGTGATCGTTACCCTGAATAAACACTGACTCTGTACAGTTACACAGTGAGTGACCCTTACCCTGCTGAATAAACACTGACTCTGTACGGTTACACAGTGAGTGACCCTTACCCTGCTGAATAAACCCTGACTCTGTACGGTTACACAGTGAGTGACCCTTACCCTGCTGAATAAACCCTGACTTTGTACGGTTACACAGTGAGTGACACTGACCCTGAATAAACACTGACGCAGTACGGTTACAGAGTGAGTGACACTGACCCTGAATAAACACTGACTCTGTACGGTTACACAGTGAGTGACCCTTACCCTGCTGAATAAACCCTGACATTGTACGGTTACACAGTGAGTGACACTGACCCTGAATAAACACTGACTCTGTACGGTTACACAGTGAGTGACACTGACCCTGAATAAACACTGACTCTGTACAGTTACACAGTGAGTGACCCTATCTCTGAATACACCCTGACTCTGTACAGTTACACAGTAAGTGACCCCTACCCTGAATAAACACTGACTCTGTACGGTTACACAGTGAGTGACCCTAACCCTATTGAATAAACACTGACTCTGTACGGTTACACAGTGAGTGACCCTTACCCTGCTGCATAAACACTGACTGTGTACAGTTACACAGTGACCGTTACCCTGATGAATAAACCCTGACTCTATACAGTTACACAGGGAGTGACCCTTACCCTGAATAAACACTGATTCTGTACAGTTACACAGTGAGTGACCCTTAACCTACTGAATAAACACTGACTCTGTACAGTTACACGGTGAGTGACCCTGACCCTGAATAAACACTGACTTTGTACAGTTACACAGCGAGTGACCCTTACCCTAAATAAACACTGACTCTGTACAGTTACACAGTGAGTGACCCTGACTCTGAATAAACCCTGACTCTGTACAGTTACACTGTGAGTGACCCTGACACTGCTGAATAAACACTGACTCTGTACGGTTACACAGTGAGTGACCCTTACCCTGCTGAATAAACCCTGACTTTGTACGATTACACAGTGAGTGACACTGACCCTGAATAAACACTGACGCAGTACGGTTACAGAGTGAGTAACACTGACCCTGAATAAACACTGACTCTGTACGGTTACACAGTGAGTGACCCTTACCCTGCTGAATAAACCCTGACTTTCTACGGTTACACAGTGAGTGACACTGACCCTGAATAAACACTGACTCTGTACGGTTACACAGTGAGTGACACTGACCCTGAATAAACACTGACTCTGTACGGTTACACAGTGAGTGACCCTGACCCTGAATAAACACTGACTCTGTACGGTTACACAGTGAGTGACCCTTACCCTGCTGAATAAACCCTGACTCTGTACACTTACACAGTGAGTGACCCTGACCGTGAATAAACACTGACTCTGTACGGTTACACAGTGAGTGACACTGACCCTGAATAAACACTGACTCTGTACGGTTACACAGTGAGTGACCCTTACCCTGCTGAATAAACCCAGACTCTGTACAGTTACACAGTGAGTGACCCTTACCCTGCTGAATAAACACTGACTCTGTACAGTTACACAGTGAGTGACCCTGACTCTGAATAAACACTGACTCTGTACAGTTACACAGTGAGTGACCCTGACTCTGAATACACACTGACTCTGTACAGTTACACAGTGAGTGACCCTTACCCTGCTGAATAAACACTGACTCTGTACGGTTACACAGTGAGTGACCCTTACCCTGCTGCATAAACACTGACTCTGTACAGTTACACAGTGAGTGACCCTTACCCTGCTGAATAAACACTGACTCTGTACGGTTACACAGTGAGTGACCCTTACCCTGCTGAATAAACACTGACTATGTACAGTTACACAGTGAGTTACCTTTACCCTGCTGAACAATCACTGACTCTGTACGGTAACACAGTGAGTGACCCTTACCCTGCTGAATAAGCACTGACTCTGTACGGTTACACAGTGAGTGACCCTTACCCTGCTGAATAAACACTGACTCTGTACATTTACACAGTGAGTGACCCTGACTCTGAATAAACACTGACTCTGTCCAGTTACACAGTGAGTGACCCTTACCCTGCTGAATAAACACGGACTCTGTACGGTTACACAGTGAGTGACCCTTACCCTGCTGCATAAATACTGACTCTGTACAGTTACACAGTGAGTGACCCTGACCCTGCTGAATAAACACTGACTCTGTACGGTTACACAGTGAGTGACCCTTACCCTGCTGAATAAGCACTGACTCTGTACGGTTACACAGTGAGTGACCCTTACCCGGCTGAATAAACACTGACTCTGTACAGTTACACAGTGAGTGACCCTTACCCTGCTGAATAAACACTGACTCTGTACGGTTACACAGTGAGTGACCCTTACCCTGCTGAATAAACACTGACTCTGTACAGTTACACAGTGAGTGACCCTTACCCTGCTGAATAAACCCTGACTCTGTACGGTTACACAGTGAGTGACCCTTACCCTGCTGAATAAGCACTGACTCTGTACGGTTACACAGTGAGTGACCCTTACCCTGCTGAATAAACCCTGACTTTGTACGGTTACACAGTGAGTGACACTGACCCTGAATAAACACTGACTCTGTACGGTTACACAGTGAGTGACACTGACCCTGAATAAACAATGACTCTGTACGGTTACACAGTGAGTGACACTGACCCTGAATAAACACTGACTCTGTACGGTTACACAGTGAGTGACCCTTACCCTGCTGAATAAACCCTGACTCTGTACACTTACACAGTGAGTGACCCTGACCCTGAATAAACACTGACTCTGTACGGTTACACAGTGAGTGACACTGACCCTGAATAAACACTGACACTGTACGGTTACAAAATGAGTGACCCTTACCCTGCTGAACAATCACTGACTCTGTACGGTTACACAGTGAGTGACCCTTACCCTGCTGAATAAACACTAACTCTGTATGGTTACACAGTGAGTGACCCTTACCCTGCTGGATAAACACTGATTCTGTACAGTTACACGGTGAGTGA
Source organism: Chiloscyllium punctatum (assembly GCF_047496795.1). Taxonomy (NCBI): domain Eukaryota; kingdom Metazoa; phylum Chordata; class Chondrichthyes; order Orectolobiformes; family Hemiscylliidae; genus Chiloscyllium; species Chiloscyllium punctatum. The sequence goes on along the minus strand of NC_092757.1, from coordinate 93,193,422 downwards.
CGCTGACCCTCAATAAACACTGACTTTGTACAGTAACACAGTGAGTGACCCTTACCCTGCTGAATAAACACTGACTCTGTACGGTTACACAGTGAGTGACCCTTACCCTGCTGAATCAACCCTGACTCTGTACGGTTACACAGTAAGTGACCCCTACCCTGAATAAACACTGACTCTGTACAGTTACACAGTGAGTGACCCTATCTCTGAATACACCCTGACTCTGTACAGTTACACAGTGACTGACCCTGACACTGCTGAATAAACACTGACTCTGTACGGTTACACAGTGAGTGACCCTTACCCTATTGAATAAACACTGACTCTGTACGGTTACACAGTGAGTGACCCTTACCCTGATGAATAAACCCTGACTCTATACAGTTACACAGGGAGTGACCCTGACCCTGAATAAACACTGACTTTGTACAGTTACACAGCGAGTGATCGTTACCCTGAATAAACACTGACTCTGTACAGTTACACAGTGAGTGACCCTTACCCTGCTGAATAAACACTGACTCTGTACGGTTACACAGTGAGTGACCCTTACCCTGCTGAATAAACCCTGACTCTGTACGGTTACACAGTGAGTGACCCTTACCCTGCTGAATAAACCCTGACTTTGTACGGTTACACAGTGAGTGACACTGACCCTGAATAAACACTGACGCAGTACGGTTACAGAGTGAGTGACACTGACCCTGAATAAACACTGACTCTGTACGGTTACACAGTGAGTGACCCTTACCCTGCTGAATAAACCCTGACATTGTACGGTTACACAGTGAGTGACACTGACCCTGAATAAACACTGACTCTGTACGGTTACACAGTGAGTGACACTGACCCTGAATAAACACTGACTCTGTACGGTTACACAGTGAGTGACCCTTACCCTGCTGAATAAACCCTGACTCTGTACACTTACACAGTGAGTGACCCTGACCCTGAATAAACACTGACTCTGTACGGTTACACAGTGAGTGACCCTTACCCTGCTGAATAAACCCAGACTCTGTACAGTTACACAGTGAGTGACCCTTACCCTGCTGAATAAACACTGACTCTGTACAGTTACACAGTGAGTGACCCTGACTCTGAATAAACACTGACTCTGTACAGTTACACAGTGAGTGACCCTGACTCTGAATACACACTGACTCTGTACAGTTACACAGTAGTGACCCTTACCCTGCTGAATAAACACTGACTCTGTACGGTTACACAGTGAGTGATCCTTACCCTGCTGCATAAACACTGACTCTGTACAGTTACACAGTGAGTGACCCTTACCCTGCTGAATAAACACTGACTCTGTACGGTACACAGTGAGTGACCCTTACCCTGCTGAATAAACACTGACTATGTACAGTTACACAGTGAGTTACCTTTACCCTGCTGAACAATCACTGACTCTGTACGGTAACACAGTGAGTGAACCTTACCCTATTGAATAAACACTGACTCTGTACGGTTACACAGTGAGTGACCCTTACCCTGATGAATAAACCCTGACTCTATACAGTTACACAGGGAGTGACCCTGACCCTGAATAAACACTGACTTTGTACAGTTACACAGCGAGTGATCGTTACCCTGAATAAACACTGACTCTGTACAGTTACACAGTGAGTGACCCTTACCCTGCTGAATAAACACTGACTCTGTACGGTTACACAGTGAGTGACCCTTACCCTGCTGAATAAACCCTGACTCTGTACGGTTACACAGTGAGTGACCCTTACCCTGCTGAATAAACCCTGACTTTGTACGGTTACACAGTGAGTGACACTGACCCTGAATAAACACTGACGCAGTACGGTTACAGAGTGAGTGACACTGACCCTGAATAAACACTGACTCTGTACGGTTACACAGTGAGTGACCCTTACCCTGCTGAATAAACCCTGACTTTGTACGGTTACACAGTGAGTGACACTGACCCTGAATAAACACTGACTCTGTACGGTTACACAGTGAGTGACACTGACCCTGAATAAACACTGACTCTGTACGGTTACACAGTGAGTGACACTGACCCTGAATAAACACTGACTCTGTACGGTTACACAGTGAGTGACCCTTACCCTGCTGAATAAACCCTGACTCTGTACACTTACACAGTGAGTGACCCTGACCCTGAATAAACACTGACTCTGTACGGTTACACAGTGAGTGACCCTTACCCTGCTGAATAAACCCAGACTCTGTACAGTTACACAGTGAGTGACCCTTACCCTGCTGAATAAACACTGACTCTGTACAGTTACACAGTGAGTGACCCTGACTCTGAATAAACACTGACTCTGTACAGTTACACAGTGAGTGACCCTGACTCTGAATACACACTGACTCTGTACAGTTACACAGTAGTGACCCTTACCCTGCTGAATAAACACTGACTCTGTACGGTTACACAGTGAGTGATCCTTACCCTGCTGCATAAACACTGACTCTGTACAGTTACACAGTGAGTGACCCTTACCCTGCTGAATAAACACTGACTCTGTACGGTACACAGTGAGTGACCCTTACCCTGCTGAATAAACACTGACTATGTACAGTTACACAGTGAGTTACCTTTACCCTGCTGAACAATCACTGACTCTGTACGGTAACACAGTGAGTGACCCTTACCCTGCTGAATAAGCACTGACTCTGTACGGTTACACAGTGAGTGACCCATACCCTGCTGAATAAACACTGACTCTGTACAGTTACACAGTGAGTGACTCTTACCCTGCTGAATAAACCCTGACTCTGTACGGTTACACAGTGAGTGACCCTTACCCTGCTGAATAAGCACTGACTCTGTACGGTTACACAGTGAGTGACCCTTACCCTGCTGAATAAACCCTGACTTTGTACGGTTACACAGTGAGTGACACTGACCCTGATTAAACACTGACTCTGTACGGTTACACAGTGAGTGACACTGACTCTGAATAAACACTGACTCTGTACGGTTACACAGTGAGTGACACTGACCCTGAATAAACACTGACTCTGTACGGTTACACAGTGAGTGACCCTTACCCTGCTGAATAAACCCTGACTCTGTACACTTACACAGTGAGTGACCCTGACCCTGAATAAACACTGACTCTGTACGGTTACACAGTGAGTGACACTGACCCTGAATAAACACTGACTCTGTACGGTTACACAGTGAGTGACCCTTACCCTGCTGAATAAACCCAGACTCTGTACAGTTACACAGTGAGTGACCCTTACCCTGCTGAATAAACACTGACTCTGTACAGTTACACAGTGAGTGACCCTGACCCTGAATAAACACTGACTCTGTACAGTTAACAGTAAGTGACCCTTACCCTATTGAATAAACACTGACTCTGTACAGTTACATAGTGAGTGACCCTTGCCCTGCTGAATAAACACTGACTCTGTACAGTTACACAGTGAGTGACCCTGACCCTCCTGAATAAACACTGATTCTGTACGGTTACACAGTGAGTGACCCTGACCCTGAATAATCACTGACACTGTATAGATACACAGTGAGTGACCCTTACCCTGCTGAATAAACCCTGACTCTGTACGGTTACACAGTGAGTGACCCATAACCTGCTGAATAAACACTGACTCTGTACGGTTACACAGTGAGTGACCCTTACCCTGCTGCATAAACACTGACTCTGTACGGTTACACAGTGAGTGACCCTTACTCTGCTGTATAAATACTGACTCTGTACGGTTACACAGTGAGTGACCCTTACCCTGCTGAATAAACACTGACTCTGTACGGTTACACAGTGAGCGACCCTTACCCTGCTGGATAAACACTGATTCTGTACAATTACACGGTGAGTGACCCTGACTCTCAATAAACACTGACTTTGTACAGTAACACAGTGAGTGACCCTTACCCTGCTGAATAAACACTGACTCTGTACGGTAGCACAGTGAGTGACCCTTACCCTGCTGAATAAACACTAACTCTGTACGGTTACACAGTGAGTGACCCTTACCCTGCTGAATAAACACTGACTCTGTACGGTTACACAGTGAGTGACCCTTACCCTGCTGAATCAACCCTGACTCTGTACGGTTACACAGTGAGTGACCCTTACCCTGCTGAATAAACACTGACTCTGTACGGTTACACAGTGAGTGACCGTGACCCTGAATAAACACTGACTCTGTACAGTTACACGGTGAGTGACCCTGACCCTCAATAAACACAGACTCTGTACGGTTACACAGTGAGTGACCCTTACCCTGCTGAATCAACCCTGACTCTGTACGGTTACACAGTAAGTGACCGCTACCCTGAATAAACACTGACTCTGTACAGTTACACAGTGAGTGACCCTATCTCTGAATACACCCTGACTCTGTACAGTTACACAGTAAGTGACCCCTACCCTGAATAAACACTGACTCTGTACGGTTACACAGTGAGTGACCCTTACCCTGCTGCATAAACACTGACTGTGTACAGTTACACAGTGACCGTTACCCTGATGAATAAACCCTGACTCTATACAGTTACACAGGGAGTGACCCTTACCCTGAATAAACACTGATTCTGTACAGTTACACAGTGAGTGACCCTTAACCTACTGAATAAACACTGACTCTGTACAGTTACACGGTGAGTGACCCTGACCCTGAATAAACACTGACTTTGTACAGTTACACAGCGAGTGACCCTTACCCTGAATAAACACTGACTCTGTACAGTTACACAGTGAGTGACCCTGACTCTGAATAAACCCTGACTCTGTACAGTTACACTGTGAGTGACCCTGACACTGCTGAATAAACACTGACTCTGTACGGTTACACAGTGAGTGACCCTTACCCTGCTGAATTAGCACTGACTCTGTACAGTTACACAGTGAGTGACCCGTACCCTGCTGAATAAACCCTGACTTTGTACGGTTACACAGTGAGTGACACTGACCCTGAATAAACACTGACTCTGTACGGTTACACAGTGACCCTTACCCTGCTGATTAACACTGACTCTGTACGGTTACACAGTGAGTGACCCTTACCTTGAATAGACACTGACTTAGTACAGTTACACAGTGAGTGACCCTGACCCTGAATAAACACTGACTCTGTACAGTTAACAGTAAGTGACACTTACCCTATTGAATAAACACTGACTCTGTACAGTTACATAGTGAGTGACCCTTACCCTGCTGAATAAACACTGACTCTGTACAGTTACACAGTGAGTGACCCGGACACTGCTGAATAAACACTGACTCTATCCGGTTACACATTGAGTGACCCTTACCCTGAATAAACACTAACTCTGTACGGTTACACAGTGAGTGACCCTTACCCTGCTGAATAAACCCTGATTCTGTACAATTACACAGTGAGTGACACTGACCCTGAATAAACACTGACTCTGTACGGTTACACAGTGAGTGATCCTTAACCTACTGAATAAACACTGACTCTGTACAGTTACACGGTGAGTGACCCTGACCCTGAATAAACACTGACTTTGTACAGTTACACAGCAAGTGACCCTAACCCTGAATAAACACTGATTCTGTACGGTTACACAGCGAGTGACCCTTACCCTGAATAAACACTGACTCTGTACGGTTACACAGTGAGTGACCCTGACCCTGAATAATCACTGACACTGTATAGATACACAGTGAGTGACCCTTACCCTGCTGAATAAACCCTGACTCTGTACGGTTACACAGTGAGTGACCCATAACCTGCTGAATAAACACTGACTCTGTACGGTTACACAGTGAGCGACCCTTACCCTGCTGCATAAACACTGACTCTGTACGGTTACACAGTAAGTGACCCTTACCCTATTGAATAAACATTGACTCTGTACAGTTACATAGTGAGTGACCCTTACCCTGCTGAATAAACACTGACTCTGTACAGTTACACAGTGAGTGACCCTGACCCTCCTAAATAAACACTGACTGCATCCAGTTACACAGTGAGTGACCCTTACCCTGAATAAACACTGACTCTGTACAGTTACACAGTGAGTGACCCTTACCCTGAATAAACACTGACTCTGTACGGTTACACAGTGAGTGACCCTGACCCTGAATAAACCCTGACTCTGTACAGTTACACAGTGAGTGACCCTTACCCCACTGAATAAACCCTGACTCTATACAGTTACACATGGAGTGACCCTGACCCTGAATAAACACTGACTTTGTACAGTTACACAGCGAGTGATCCTTACCCTGAATAAACACTGACTCTGTACAGTTATACAGGGAGTGACCCTTACCCTGAATAAACACTGACTCTGTACAGTTACACAGTGAGTGACCCTGACTCTGAATAAACCCTGACTCTGTACAGTTACACTGTGAGTGACCCTGACCCTAAATAAACACTGACTCTGTACAGTTACACAGTGAGTGACCCTTACCCTGCTGAATAAACACTGACTCTGTACGGTTACACAGTGAGTGACCCTTACCCTGCTGAATAAACCCTGACTCTGTACGGTTACACAGTGAGTGACCCTTACCCTGCTGAATAAACCCTGACTTTGTACGGTTACACAGTGAGTGACACTGACCCTGAATAAACACTGACGCAGTACGGTTACAGAGTGAGTGACACTGACCCTGAATAAACACTGACTCTGTACGGTTACACAGTGAGTGATCCTTACCCTGCTGAATAAACACTGACTCTGTACGGTTACACAGTGAGTGACCCTTACCCTGCTGAATAAACACTGACTATGTACAGTTACACAGTGAGTTACCTTTACCCTGCTGAACAATCACTGACTCTGTACGGTAACACAGTGAGTGACCCTTACCCTGCTGAATAAACACTGACTCTGTACGGTTACACAGTGAGTGACCCTTACCCTGCTGAATAAACACTGACTCTGTACAGTTACACAGTGAGTGACCCTTACCCTGCTGAATAAACACTGACTCTGTACGGTTACACAGTGAGTGACCCTTACCCTGCTGAATAAGCACTGACTCTGTACGGTTACACAGTGAGTGACCCTTACCCTGCTGAATAAACCCTGACTTTGTACGGTTACACAGTGAGTGACACTGACCCTGAATAAACACTGACTCTGTACGGTTACACAGTGAGTGACACTGACCCTGAATAAACACTGACTCTGTACGGTTACACAGTGAGTGACACTGACCCTGAATAAACACTGACTCTGTACGGTTACACAGTGAGTGACCCTTACCCTGCTGAATAAACCCTGACTCTGTACACTTACACAGTGAGTGACCCTGACCCGGAATAAACACTGACTCTGTACGGTTACACAGTGAGTGACACTGACCCTGAATAAACACTGACTCTGTACGGTTACACAGTGAGTGACCCTTACCCTGCTGAATAAACCCAGACTCTGTACAGTTACACAGTGAGTGACCCTTAACCTGCTGAATAAACACTGACTCTGTACAGTTACACAGTGAGTGACCCTGACCCTGAATAAACACTGACTCTGTACAGTTAACAGTAAGTGACCCTTACCCTATTGAATGAACACTGACTCTGTACAGTTACATAGTGAGTGACCCTTACCCTGCTGAATAAACACTGACTCTGTACAGTTACACAGTGAGTGACCCTGACCCTCCTGAATAAACACTGATTCTGTACGGTTACACAGTGAGTGACCCTGACCCTGAATAATCACTGACACTGTATAGATACACAGTGAGTGACCCTTACCCTGCTGAATAAACCCTGACTCTGTACGGTTACACAGTGAGTGACCCATAACCTGCTGAATAAACACTGACTCTGTACGGTTACACAGTGAGTGACCCTTACCCTGCTGCATAAACACTGACTCTGTACGGTTACACAGTGAGTGACCCTTACCCTGCTGTATAAATACTGACTCTGTACGGTTACACAGTGAGTGACCCTTACCCTGCTGAATAAACACTGACTCTGTACGGTTACACAGTGAGCGACCCTTACCCTGCTGGATAAACACTGATTCTGTACAATTACACGGTGAGTGACCCTGACTCTCAATAAACACTGACTTTGTACAGTAACACAGTGAGTGACCCTTACCCTGCTGAACAATCACTGACTCTGTACGGTTACACAGTGAGTGACCCTTACCCTGCTGAATAAACACTGACTCTGTACGGTTACACAGTGAGTGACCCTTACCCTGCTGAATAAACACTGACTCTGTACGGTTACACAGTGAGTGACCCTTACCCTGCTGAATCAACCCTGACTCTGTACGGTTACACAGTGAGTGACCCTTACCCTGCTGAATAAACACTGACTCTGTACGGTTACACAGTGAGTGACCGTGACCCTGAATACACACTGACTCTGTACAGTTACACGGTGAGTGACCCTGACCCTCAATAAACACAGACTCTGTACGGTTACACAGTGAGTGACCCTTACCCTGCTGAATCAACCCTGACTCTGTACGGTTACACAGTAAGTGACCCCTACCCTGAATAAACACTGACTCTGTACAGTTACACAGTGAGTGACCCTATCTCTGAATACACCCTGACTCTGTACAGTTACACAGTAAGTGACCCCTACCCTGAATAAACACTGACTCTGTACGGTTACACAGTGAGTGACCCTAACCCTATTGAATAAACACTGACTCTGTACGGTTACACAGTGAGTGACCCTTACCCTGCTGCATAAACACTGACTGTGTACAGTTACACAGTGACCGTTACCCTGATGAATAAACCCTGACTCTATACAGTTACACAGGGAGTGACCCTTACCCTGAATAAACACTGATTCTGTACAGTTACACAGTGAGTGACCCTTAACCTACTGAATAAACACTGACTCTGTACAGTTACACGGTGAGTGACCCTGACCCTGAATAAACACTGACTTTGTACAGTTACACAGCGAGTGACCCTTACCCTGAATAAACACTGACTCTGTACAGTTACACAGTGAGTGACCCTGACTCTGAATAAACACTGACTCTGTACAGTTACACTGTGAGTGACCCTGACACTGCTGAATAAACACTGACTCTGTACGGTTACACAGTGAGTGACCCTTACCCTGCTGAATTAGCACTGACTCTGTACAGTTACACAGTGAGTGACCCGTACCCTGCTGAATAAACCCTGACTTTGTACGGTTACACAGTAAGTAACACTGACCCTGAATAAACACTGACTCTGTACGGTTACACAGTGACCCTTACCCTGCTGATTAACACTGACTCTGTACGGTTACACAGTGAGTGACCCTTACCTTGAATAGACACTGACTTAGTACAGTTACACAGTGAGTGACCCTGACCCTGAATAAACACTGACTCTGTACAGTTAACAGTAAGTGACACTTACCCTATTGAATAAACACTGACTCTGTACAGTTACATAGTGAGTGACCCTTACCCTGCTGAATAAACACTGACTCTGTACAGTTACACAGTGAGTGACCCTGACACTGCTGAATAAACACTGACTCTATCCGGTTACACATTGAGTGACCCTTACCCTGAATAAACACTGACTCTTTACAGTTACACAGTGAGTGACCCTTACCTTGAATAAACACTGACTCTGTACAGTTACACAGTGAGTGACCCTGACCCTGAATAAACCCTGACTCTGTACAGTTACACAGTGAGTGACCCTTACCCCACTGAATAAACACTGACTCTGTACAGTTACACAGTGAGTGACCCTGACACTGCTGAATAAACACTGACTCTGTACGGTTACACAGTGAGTGACCCTTACCCTATTGAATAAACACTAACTCTGTACGGTTACACAGTGAGTGACCCTTACCCTGCTGAATAAACCCTGATTCTGTACAATTACACAGTGAGTGACACTGACCCTGAATAAACACTGACTCTGTACGGTTACACAGTGAGTGATCCTTAACCTACTGAATAAACACTGACTCTGTACAGTTACACGGTGAGTGACCCTGACCCTGAATAAACACTGACTTTGTACAGTTACACAGCAAGTGACCCTAACCCTGAATAAACACTGATTCTGTACGGTTACACAGCGAGTGACCCTTACCCTGAATAAACACTGACTCTGTACGGTTACACAGTGAGTGACCCTGACCCTGAATAATCACTGACACTGTACAGATACATAGTGAGTGACCCTTACCCTGCTGAATAAACCCTGACTCTGTACGGTTACACAGTGAGTGACCCATAACCTGCTGAATAAACACTGACTCTGTACGGTTACACAGTGAGTGACCCTTACCCTGCTGCATAAACACTGACTCTGTACGGTTACACAGTGAGTGACCCTTACCTTGAATAGACACTGACTCTGTACAGTTACACAGTGAGTGACCCTGACCCTGAATAAACACTGACTCTGTACAGTTAACAGTAAGTGACCCTTACCCTATTGAATAAACATTGACTCTGTACAGTTACATAGTGAGTGACCCTTACCCTGCTGAATAAACACTGACTCTGTACGGTTACACAGTGAGTGACCCTGACCCTCCTAAATAAACACTGACTGCATCCAGTTACACAGTGAGTGACCCTTACCCTGAATAAACACTGACTCTGTACAGTTACACAGTGAGTGACCCTGACCCTGAATAAACACTGACTCTGTACGGTTACACAGTGAGTGACCCTGACCCTGAATAAACCCTGACTCTGTACAGTTACACAGTGAGTGACCCTTACCCCACTGAATAAACACTGACTCTGTACAGTTACACAGTGAGTGACCCTTACTCTGCTGAATAAACACTGACTCTGTACGGTTGCACAGTGAGTGACCTTACCCTACTGAATAAACACTGACTCTGTACAGTTACACAGTGAGTGACCCTATCTCTGAATACACCCTGACTCTGTACAGTTACACAGTGAGTGACCCTGACCCTGCTGAATAAAAACTGACTCTGTACAGTTACACGGTGAGTGACCCTTACCCTGCTGAACAATCACTGACTCTGTACGGTTACACAGTGAGTGACCCTTACCCTGCTGAATCAACCCTGACTCTGTACGGTTACACAATAAGTGACCCCTACCCTGAATAAACACTGACTCTGTACGGTTACACAGTGAGTGACACTGACCCTGAATAAACACTGACTCTGTACGGTTACACAGTGAGTGACCCTATCTCTGAATACACCCTGACTCTGTACAGTTACACAGTGACTGACCCTGACACTGCGGTATCAACCCTGACTCTGTACGGTTACACAGTAAGTAACCCCTACCCTGAATAAACACTGACTCTGTACGGTTACACAGTGAGTGACCCTGACCCTGCATAAACACTGACTCTGTACGGTTACACAGTGAGTGACCCTTACCCTGCTGAATAAACACTGACTCTGTACAGTTTCACAGTGAGTGACCCTTACCCTGCTGAATAAACCCTGACACTGTACGGTTACAGAGTGAGTGACCCTTACCCTGCTGAATAAACACTGACTCTGTACGGTTACACAGTGAGTGACCCTTACCCTGCTGAACAATCACTGACTCTGTACGGTTACACAGTGAGTGACCCTTACCCTGCTGGATAAACACTGATTCTGTACAGTTACACGGTGAGTGACCCTGACCCTCAATAAACACTGACTTTGTACAGTAACACAATGAGTGACCCTTACCCTGCTGAATCAACCCTGACTCTGTACAGTTACACAGTGAGTGACCCTTACCCTGCTGAATAAACACTGACTCTGTACGGTTACACAGTGAGTGACCCTTACCCTGCTGAATAAGCACTGACTCTGTACGGTTACACAGTGAGTGACCCTTACCCTGCTGAATAAACACTGACTCTGTACAGTTACATAGTGAGTGACCCTTACCCTGCTGAATAAACACTGACTCTGTACGGTTTCACAGTGAGTGACCCTTACCCTGCTGAATAAACCCTGACACTGTACGGTTACACAGTAAGTGACCCTTACCCTGCTGAATAAACCCTGACTTTGTATGGTTACACAGTGAGTGACACTGACCCTGAATAAACACTGACTCTGTACGGTTACACAGTGAGTGACACTGACCCAGAATAAACACTGACTCTGTACGGTTACACCGTGAGTGACACTGACCCTGAATAAACACTGACTCTGTACGGTTACACAGTGAGTGACCCTTACCCTGCTGAATAAACCCTGACTCTGTACACTTACACAGTGAGTGACCCTCACCCTGAATAAACACTGACTCTGTACGGTTACACAGTGAGTGACACTGACCCTGAATAAACACTGACTCTGTACGGTTACACAGTGAGTGACCCTTACCCTGCTGAATAAACCCAGACTCTGTACAGTTACACAGTGAGTGACCCTTACCCTGCTGAATAAACACTGACTCTGTACAGTTACACAGTGAGTGACCCTGACTCTGAATAAACACTGACTCTGTACAGTTACACAGTGAGTGACCCTGACTCTGAATACACACTGACTCTGTACAGTTACACAGTGAGTGACCCTTCCCCTGCTGAATAAACCCTGACTCTGTACACTTACACAGTGAGTGACCCTGACCCTGAATAAACACTGACTCTGTACGGTTACACAGTGAGTGACACTGACCCTGAATAAACACTGACTCTGTACGGTTACACAGTGAGTGACCCTTACCCTGCTGAATAAACCCAGACTCTGTACAGTTACACAGTGAGTGACCCTTACCCTGCTGAAAAAACACTGACTCTGTACAGTTACACAGTGAGTGACCCTGACTCTGAATAAACACTGACTCTGTACAGTTACACAGTGAGTGACCCTGACTCTGAATACACACTGACTCTGTACAGTTACACAGTGAGTGACCCTTACCCTGCTGAATAAACCCAGACTCTGTACAGTTACACAGTGAGTGACCCTTACCCTGCTGCATAAACACTGACTCTGTACAGTTACACAGTGAGTGACCCTTACCCTGCTGAATAAACACTGACTCTGTACGGTTACACAGTGAGTTACCCTTACCCTGCTGAATAAACACTGACTCTGTACAGTTACACAGTGAGTGACCCTTACCCTGCTGAATAAACACTGACTCTGTACGGTTACACAGTGAGTTACCCTTACCCTGCTGAATAAACACTGACTCTGTACAGTTACACAGTGAGTTACCCTTACCCTGCTGAATAAACACTGACTCTGTACAGTTACACAGTGAGTGACCCTTACCCTGCTACATAAACACTGACTCTGTACAGTTACACAGTGAGTGACCCTTACCCTGCTGAATAAACACTGACTCTGTACGGTTACACAGTGAGTGACCCTTACCCTGCTGAATAAACACTGACTATGTACAGTTACACAGTGAGTTACCTTTACCCTGCTGAATAAACACTGACTCTGTACAGTTACACAGTGAGTGACCCTTACCCTGCTACATAAACACTGACTCTGTACAGTTACACGGTGAGTGACCCTTACCCTGCTGAATAAACACTGACTCTGTACAGTTACACGGTGAGTGACCCTGACCCTCAATAAACACTGACTCTGTACAGTTACACAGTGAGTGACCCTTACCCTGAATAAACACTGACTCTGTACGGTTACACAGTGAGTGACCCTTACCCTGAATAAACACTGACTCTGTACAGTTATACAGTGATGGAGCCTTACCCTGAATAAACACTGATTCTGTACAGTTACACAGAGAGTGACCCTGACCCTGAATAAACACTGACTCTGTACAGTAACACAGTGAGTGACCCTGACCCTGAATAAATACTGACTCTGTACGGTTACACAGTGAGTGACCCTTACCCTGCTGCATAAACACTGACTCTGTACAGTTACACAGTGAGTGACCCTTACCCTGAATAAACACTGACTCTGTACAGTTACACAGTGAGTGACCCTGACCCTGAATAAACCCTGACTCTGTACGGTTACACAGCGAGTGACCCTTACCCTGAATAAACACTGACTCTAGTGTTTAAAAATCACCCATCCCCAGGTTACCGTCGAACAGATGTATTTGGAAGCACTAACTTTCCGAGTTGTGCTCCTTCATCGGGTTGTTGAAGTGTATTGGTGCTTCCAAACAAACCTGTTGTTGAGTGATTGTTAAAAGTGTCCGTCCCAGTCCAACCCTTGTGTCTCCAAATCTGTTGAGTTTCTTTGATTCGGAATGTGTGTTGATGCGAGGGATTTGTGTTGGACTCACGGGTGTGTATTTTTGTTGGGTCTCCTTACCTGGCTCCTGTATATCCCTCATGGCACACACACTCCCCTGTGATATGGTGACAGTTTCCATGGTTACAGTCAGGACAGATGGATCGACAACCAAGACCAAACGTCCGAGACACACAGCGGGTGTCACACCTGAAACCAAGACAAAACTAAACCTTTCTGAACTGACAGGCACTCCAAATCACCCCAACATCAAACATTCGATATTTATCCTGGCACAGTCTGGATCAGACCAGTTT